>NC_079161.1:37352738-37664822 GCF_947563725.1 Argiope bruennichi | reverse complement strand
GAAGCTCGTCGATGGAAATATGGACGAATCTTTAGAGGCATTTAAATATCTACAATTGCATTTATAAAATCTAGAGTTATGATGAGGAATAGCTTTTTTTTTCTTTTAATGTTATACTAATTATTATTTATATAGCTACTGAGAAGTGCGAGTTAATTTCTGAAAAGAAGACAATCTTTAATATTCTTTCATAAGCTGTCCAAGATTTTGAAAAAGAAATTTCGAATCTCATTACATGTCATGGATAAAACATGTTTAAAATTCGGTTTCGTGTTCACGGTATCGTACGAGATAAGTAGTTCGGAAATCAAATATGTTTGAAATTCATATCCCGTATGTTCAAAGCTTCGATTTCAGCTACAACTTTTTTAGAAACTGAAAGTTTTCTATAAATAAACGTTAAATCCAAAAATTAAGTAGCAAGTTTAAACGAATGTAATCTCAAACTGTTGTCATTTTTTTTTTTTTAAAGAAAGTGTTTTAGTTTCAAAAAGCGCTTCTATTGGTAATTTTAATTCTAATGCTAAGTACTTAAATTATTTGGAAGGCAGAAATGACTGGCTTTATAACAGAATTTTGAGATGGCTACAAAACTTCATCTAATGCATGAATTTTAGAAATCAAATGTCAATCCGAGAGCTTATCCTGAACATAAATGTAAATGAATTAAAATATCACTTAAAAGTGTCTGAAATCCTTAAATAATTTGCAGTCAACTTCAAACAGCGAATGCCATGAATAAATTTTATCTAACCGATGCATTTTATTTGAAGGTTAGATTGTTGTGGTCACTACACACATCATATGTATTCTTATAAATGGTAGTAAAAAATCTTATAAAACATCTTCTATCAGTATAGTAAAGATTTAATTTTGATATTCTTATCTGGCATTTAGGAAACTATTATTTTTGCTTAATTATACCAGCATTAAATTTCAAAATATTCAGAAATGCATTATCTGAAGTTAAGTTTTATGTTTAAAATTTGAGGAGAAATCTTTTATTGAATACGCCTTTAATCAATTTTCTTCCAATTCAATAGATTTCATTTTTAGTTTCTCGGGTATTCTTTCATCTGATAATTTTACAACGCTCTCTCTGTTTGCAAGTTTTATGAACTATTGTTGTTTCTTCGTGTAATTTAAAATATTTAGGAATTTTGCATATAAGTAGGTATAAACGTCGAATAAGAAAGAAAATTACCTGATGTGCTGCAGACAAATATTTCCAAATGATAAGTATTTCAAATTGTTGATTTATGAGCTATGCTTGGTTGCACTAAGTAAGAGCGATAACTGGAAATTTCACCACCAATGACAAGAATATCATTAATCGTTAGTTGGAAGTATACAGAACGAATAAATATCCTGTTGTCCTGCTGCAATTGATAGATATGAAAATACTTGGAAATATGATTGAATATGTTAATTTCATTAGCAAGGTTTGCAAAAAAAAAATGCTCAATAAAATAATTGAGTTTTTCCAGAAAATAATTTTACAGAAAGAATATTTTAGACACTTCAAAAGGATTTGGAAATGTTTATTTCATGTACAGAGATTTGGCAAGCTTGAAACTGGTCAATGGAGTCTGGTGTTATGATGATTTTACTAATTGAACATTCAATAAATCTATCCTGCACTGTGATTTGAGTCCATTTAAGAATGGTTAAAATATCTAGGAAGTTTTCTAGACGAAGCTTGATATTTTCTCTTGTCGATTGATTACTTTGAAAGTAACTTATATATATCGAGAATTCTTTCTAAGTTTGAGATTCCAAGATTGCATTTCTATTGAATTCTTGCTTCTAAACTTGATTGTAGAGCAGTTGTTTCAACGATCTGAATTGACATTTCAATCGGCCATACTGCTAAATCTTGGAGTTTATGATTTAATCGATATCATGCAGACCTTCAGGAATGCAAATTCACTCAAGGTTAGTGTTAACCGAATTGCGTACCATGGCATGAATTGGAATTCTTGTCTGAAGCAACTTCCCAAGTTTATCTTACCGAGACAAGAAATAGGGTTTCCTAGCTTGTGCTGTCATGTCATAAGAAGCGAGTAAGTAAAATACTTATTACAATAGATACAAGATTGTAGTTTATAAATGTTTCTTCATATACATCTGTCACTTAAACTGTTTAATATCCCTTATAGATACGCTTTGGTCTTTGCAGCGATTTCTTCCAAGCGAAAAATATTGGCACTGCCAAAAACTTCTATGGGAAAAACCTAAGGTAAGTCATTACGTCGAAATACCAGATTCCTTCAATTAGCTTATTGCACAGTTAGAATAGGTATTACAATTTATTCATATGCTCACTCAAAAGACAAATTTGAATTAAATCTAGTTACATGAATATTGAAATCAAATGAAATTTCTTTCAGATAAATTCTTGAGTTACAGACATAAACTGCACATTATTATAATATGGTATTCGTTAAATAGAATCCCTTTTAACAAATGGATTCTATTTAATCCATATTAATTCCTTATTTCTCATCTAAGTTGTTTCTTTACAGATATCAAGTTTTGATGCGATTAGACCAAGAATATTTTGAGCATGATCAAAATGATTGTGAAAAAGATGTACAAGGAATCATTGAGGGATTCTAGGTCTTTAAAAGATGGTCTTAAGTACGTGAAATCGTAGTAATGATCTCCCAATCCGGATGAATGCTAACTTCAGATGCTTTCAGGTTGTGAATATATGGTTATAAAATATAACTTAGACACTTATCAAAATACAGGTCCATCATTAAATCAAGATACATAGCGAGTTACATGGTCTATACATTTTCTAAAGGATCTTCCATGGAAGAATTCCACTGCATTAGAAAATCACGTTGTTTCCACTATTCAAGGACCATAACTGCTATAATGTGAATTTTTGTGTATTAATTTATTTTAACTCTTAATATAAAAATTGCTTTGGTAAAAAAAACTGCATTGCATGGTAAGGATTGGTGTTCTTCACTGCACCAAATTCTGAGGACAATTATTTACGAATATGCGAAATGACATGCCAGATTGTACAGCCGTCTTTTATAGGAGAATAATGGTAAGTAGAACATTAATTACTATAGGAAAAACACTAAATTAAGAATGGTAATCTATGGTCATCTCATACTTAATTGTCTTTATTATTCTTTTATAGATATTCTTTGGTTGCTTCAAGGTTTCTTTTCAAATGATAAATATTTGCTTTAAGAAAATTCTGGAAGAAATGATGACTTCAAAACACCTTATTCCTTCGATTTCCCCACAGATACAATTCGATAAATTTGGGAATTATTCCAATACAAAGACAAGTTTATATCCTATTCAATTGTATATTGTATATTACAGCATGTATGTATTGTTTACAGTATGTTGATTCATTTTAAAGGCTGAGTTTTAATCATTCAAGCTTAATGTCCTATTTTAACAATGTTTTATTACAGATATCACTGAAGCTTTTTTGTGCTTGGACTAAGAATAATGCGGCAGGGCTATAAAAGATTGCGAGAAGATATGCAAGCTATTCTTGGATAATTCCAGTTGGTTCAAACGAAATAATAAAGAGCTCAAGTTCTTGATAAGTGTTGGCTCGAAAGTTTCTAAATTGTGGACTTGTAGCACGTAGCTTCCTAGACAGTTGTCAAAATATAGTTCCATAACTGGCTGCTGGTTTAAAGATGAAAGAAATCATGACTTCAAAAAGCCTTATTCCGTCGATTTCCATACTTCGCAGATAGAATTCGATAAATTTAGGTAATTATTCCACTAAAAAGGAAAGTTTATATCCTATTCAATTACAGAAAATGTAAACTATGTTCCCATGTAAATTCTTTACTGTTCTAGGTTGAGCAATAATACAATATTTATGTAATTATTACAATATTTTGATTCATTTTAATGGCAGTTTTAATCATTCAAACTTAATGTTATAAAACGCATTGTTTTATTATAGGTATCACTTGAGTTTTGATGTGCTTGGAGGAAGAACAAGGGAATGCTAAGGATTGTAAGAATACATGCAAGCAATTCTTGGGCGATTCCAGATGCTTCAAGTAAAATAATAATCAAAGCCCAAGTTCTTAATAATGTTGGTTTCAAATGTTTCCAAAATGTGGAAATATAACACCTAGATTCTTCATTTATCAAAATACAATTACATCTTTAAATAGAGAAATCCAACTGTACTGTATCGTTTGCAAATATTTTAAAGAATCTTTCTTGGAAAATAGTATTATATAAATTGCGTTGTTTGTAGCATTTCTAGACACATTAATCATTAATTTCCTGTTCTAATTTACAAAATTTGCTACCGAATCGATTTTATCTAAAATTGCATGTTACAAAAATGCTACGAAAATTTGATAAATTATATTAATCCTTTGGGTACATATGGCATATCAAAACATTCCGTATTTCTTTGAATTTGTTTCCATTTTCTTAGTAATTCTAATTAGTTTAAGTTATCTCAATATTAAGTAGTATGTATTCTGAATAATAAGAAATAAATTCTTACGTAAAAGCCACTGACTTCATATTCAAAGAATTAAATGGCCTTCAAATAAAGTCGTTTCAAATGTGTAGTAAAAAGGTTAAATGGTTTTTCTAGAGTAGTTCTTTAAAAAATATAATCGCATAATGTGGCTAAATAATTAAATAATTGTAAAATTGAATAACCAAAGTTATTGTATTTATAGTAATATGACCAAGAGTTGCATGTAGATGTTATTGAATGACTATAATAATTGTTGTTGTAATCTAAAATGAAATTGCTCATTGAATTCATTAAGAATATTTCTACTTTCTTTAAAGTTTCCAGTTTTATTATGAAATCTTGAAATATTTCATATTTCTTTGATATTTCTGGTTTTACATTAGTTATCTTAAATTTCTTCAAAGTTTTTAAATATGTTTAAAGCATAGAATAAAATATATAAATCTGTTTATTTTTGCATTCAAACTTTATAAAAGCTTATAATAAATAATTTCTAGAATAAAGCGGCGTAACCTGAACATGAATTCGTCCATTCTATTGAATTCATAAAGTTTGATCATCAAAATATAAACTAACAATATAAACATATTTTGACTACTGAAAATTGTAAAAATATTTTATTGAAATTATTTGATTTGTTACAAAGTCCAATACATCAGTAGAAAACAAAATCCCTTTTTAATTTTTCAACCAACTTGGTAAAATATGAATTTGTTGCATGTGCTATGAAGTTGTCATTTAATGTTCTCAATTTTAAATTATGGATTTACAATGTACGTATTTAAAGCAAATGAAAAGCAAAAGCATTTATTAATATATAAATCTTTGTACAATAGCATAACTTATTTTTCAGTATGATATTCATGCATATAAAGAATTCGATATAATTATCGATTAAATAGTTTTATTGTTTAATATTTTCATGATGTAGAACATCATAGTTGACAGAAATGGACTTAATTAAATATTGTTGATGTCAAACTTTTAATCTATGAATATCTCTATTTCAAACTTATGTATATAAAAATTCTGCAATTTTTATTAGACAGATCTTAACTTCAAGTTGATTGCAAATAATCTTAATAGTCCCTTAAAAATTATCGTATAATCGGCACTTGCGTAATATCAAGTGTATGCTGAAAATATATTGAAATTGTTTTGAATTTTGTGATTGTCTAATTATTTTGTGCAAAGTGTAAAATAATAGCTGTCCCTAAATGTCTTATATTTTCAGTTTCGGAATGTTGTAATCGATATTTCTCACTTCTTAGATTGCAACATTATGATATTGTAGATTTTGCTTTGCTTCTTAAAGTTAATAGATTATTTGAAATGTTCACCCTACACTTATTGAAACTTCTCAATTTTTCACAAATTCAATTCCAGAATACTGTATAATAAAGCAATGATGAATGATAATTTATTTAAATCTCAAACGATTAAATGAAAAAATTCTTTATAACAATTGTTTTTAAAAATAGTTTTTCTTAAAAGTATTGAACTTCACTTTATATATATATCAATGTGTTTAAATATAATAGAATTTTATAACTGCCTGTTTCATAACATAAAATATATTGTCAATCTAATTTTAAATGTATTTGAAATTTTAACTTTTGTAATTACTTTTTTCAATGATCTAAGGCGTACTCGTTGCATCCATTTTTAATTCTAGAAAATGTTTTTTGTAGTCAAATTTTATTTTTTTAACCAAAATTTTTAAATTCTGAATCCGAAACAAAGGTTCTACTTGTGCTTTTCGGAAATTTTTTAAATAAGAAATTTTATTTAATCTTAAATGTGCAGGTATTAGAGGGTAAAGTTTTTTTATCGGAGAATAACTGATGGTTCGGCCGGCCAACCAATCGGGGATTCTTCGAATACCAGGAAATACTAATTGATCATCATGCTTGATCACCATGGTGATCAATATGTTTCTCTTGATATCGTCGCGTGTTTGTAGGAAAAATAAAATGAGAAAATACTGAATTTTTACTATCTCTTCAGTTTAACTTCTAAAAATTTATAAAATGGATGTGGCGAATACATTAAAACTTTTTATAGTCAATTATCATTGTTAATTAAAAAGTTAACTAAATTTTAATCTATTTAGGAAATTGAAATAAGAGTTTTTAACTTAATCACTCTCTAAAATGTTGCGAAAATTTAAAGCTGTCAGCTTTTGGTTTATAATGACAAACTGCTTTAAAATGTTGAGAATAAATCGTTAAATTCTTAAAGAAAACTGTATCTACATCATTTACTCGGTTTCAATTTAAAAAAAAATTATCCAGATAAAATGTTAGAAATCTGTTAAAGGAAAAAAAAGATTTCAAAAATTAATGAAATAAACTTTATTTGAATTCCAAGTTTATTCTGAGACCTGTTAAAATCTTTTCTTATTATTGTATGTATGTATTATCTCTAACTTCCAATCGATTACTCTTCAAAAAGGTTGAATAAAATCTGTAATAAAGTTGAAACTCTTTGTGAAATTTTAATAGGAATGGAATTCGAGTTGAGATAATATAAGTTAAATGTGTCAAGTAAAATTTAGAATAAAGTTTGTGTTACGAGTGGTATTATTAATGCCAAAAGTATGAACTTGCATATTATTCGAAAACTCATTAGTATAAATATATTCTTAATAACTCGTCTTGTATCGAGGATCCTTCTCTTTTATGAAATGTTTGAAATTTAAAACAAATGAAATTATCAAGTAACTGTTGTATAAATCTCAGAGTGGAATCTTCTGTACGTAATGCTGATGTTGATAATTTTGAGATTTTGTTAATGTACTGTTTTGTTTGCCGTAATGTAATGTACAATTTGTTTGTAATAATTTATTGCTTTTTATATGTATTAATCAATAAATTTTGTTTGCATTTCATTTGTGAATCGTGTATTGAAAATTCATTCTTAGTGTTTTAAAATTTTAATACTCAAATATAATCATTGATCGAATTTTCTGTATTTTAGATTAGATTGCAATATTAATGAAATGTCAATTTGATGCAAACTCTAAGTGAAAACCTGGATTTAGTAATCATAATATCAGTATTAGAAGTGCTTCATCTATAATACGTTTAAAAATCGGAAAACTGAATGATGAAACTGCAATTTTCTTAATTATTGTCACTAAAATTTACCGAATATTCTTTTCTGTAGTTATCTTCAAAATTAGAATGAAAGGCAAGAACTGTTTGTCATGCTAAACCCATCCGAAATTGTTTTCTTGTCAAAAATTCAAATTAATCCGAATCTTATAAATTAGTGATGGCAACAGGTCTGGTGTTAATTGTAATCAGATTAATATATGCTCATTGGGCAAAACGAAATTTACGAAAAACGGTTTTAAAAAAAATCATCTTTTTGAATTTCAATCACAACTTTATTTTTAAACAGATTAGGAATGCGTTTCTGATTACTCTAATAGAAATGCTTTTCAGGTGTCGTCCTCGTAATCTGACAATGATTAAAAATTACTAGGTCCGTCCCAAAACAGCCCTAGTGTTATTTTAAAACGGAACGTTAATATATTTAAGCTATAGAAATGTTTTTCATACAACCTTCATGTTGCCTAATTATCTTTTCATCCCTCTCGTAGGTGTATTGAGGGAGGGGTGAAGGGGTAAGATCTAGGCTACGAAATCTGAGGATTCTGATTCAGGTCATATGCCTTTAATGTTGTACGGCAGTTCGGAGCATCAATTGACGATGCTCGGAACAGATGATTGTGATTCAGATTGTTGTTCAGGTTATTACTTGACGAAAGTTCAAAATTACGATTACCATTGCAAAGTAGCTCTGATGTTGCTTCAAAACAAGGCGCGGATAAAATCATTCCATTACCGTCGCATTTATTAGCTCAATTTTCTAACAAACCTTTAACATATTAACTATTCAAACTGGGGATGTCTTATATAAAATGAATTTAGTTCTTTTCTCCTGACAAATGTTACTGCTTTCCGGTGCGTTGGGAAGATGATGCTGCATTAAAATATAAAACATATTAAACGAGAAAGAAAAAAAAATGAAAATATGCAATTGAATTCCCCGTTTAGCTTCCGCTATAGGAATAAGTAAAATATATTTTAGTCATTTTATACTTATACGCAAGGATTCAACTTGATACTCTTCCGAAAGAAAAGAAATCATTTCTCCAGAGAACTTCAAATATCTTGAGTAAAACTTTACGATATTCATTTGATTCATGAGCATAATTTTTAAATTATTCCTAAGTAAATATTAGTATACTGATCTGACAAGCTGCGGAAAAAACATGCACGTAATATCAATGTTTTAATAAATCGGTGAAAAAAGTTTTCTTAATAAAAATAACTTATTTTCACAATTGGGAAAAAGATTTTTTTTTCTTTAAGTTGAAAAGTTTTTTGATTCACAAACCTTTGTTTTAAATTATCTTTTAATCATACACGTGCGATTACAAAGAAACATAGTTTATATTGTCCAACTTGCGCGAGTTCAAATTTGGTTATTAAAACAACGATAGTTTTAGAATATGCTTAATATTTTGAAGAAAAGAAATCAACTTGTCTGATCAAAATTTATGAAGATCCCTAGTGCTCAGGCACTTCTATGCAGCATGAGACAACTAATAGCATAGGTAAAAACAAAAGTAATGTACCATTGGTGGATCAGTTGAGTAGAAGAAAAGATTGCTTATATGATCCTAAGGTGTAAAATGAAGCAATTCTTTAGATACAATTTAAATTTCAAAAAAGGCTATGGAGGTCTAAGTGGCCAAGTCCGTTTAGTAGTAGAGTAAAAAAAGGCGTATTTTCCATTGCAGTGGGCATAGTTAATTTGTGCCTTGATGGTGGGATTTTCAAGATTTTTGAGTTGATTAAAAAAATTTCTTGAAAGTTCTCCAGCTTTGGAGTTTTAAGATCGCTGCTTAAAATATGATTCCGGATAAACCAGGATGCGTTGGTAATGATACAAAGTATTTTATTCTGTAAAACTTGAATTTTGTATTTGTTGCTGTTAAAAACGTCCCCAAATTTGAGCAGCGTAAGATAACATAGGTCTTAAATTTAGCTCGTATAAAATTTTGTTTTTTGATAGTCCCCCCCCCAACCTCTTACTGAGTGTGAAGCACTAAAGTCTACTTTTGGCTCTTGCGCCATTAAACTTGAATTAACCAACCAACATCTTACTAAATGGGATAATGAGATTGACTTTAGCGCAGAACCTTTTTTTTCTGCTTTTGTTTATAACTTTCGAAAGTGAATTTAGTGTCGAAAATTAATTTAAGATATTTTACTCTTTTTTTTTTTTTTCCCCGAATTCGGGGAAAAAATGTTTGATAATTCTCAAACAAGAATTCTTGTTTGGGAATTCTTGTCAGATATCAAACAAGAATTCTTGTTTGATAATTCTCAAACAAGAATTATCAAACATTCACAAATGTTTGATAATTCTCAAACATTTGTGAATGATTGGATTGGTAAAATTCATTGTATAAGATTGAGGCTCTTAACTGGATTAGTTTTAAATTTTAAACTTGGAGCAAAAAGGATTCTATTTAATAATAAAAAAAGTCCAAATTTAGTTTTAAAATGTAAAAATTTTTATTTAAAATTTTGAAATTCCTTGGTATAGTGGATATCAACATTTTAAAAAATAATTTCATTCCAAATCCGGTAATTATAAATCAAAGATTTTCTCCTCTAGTGTGGCCTTGACTAATTTTTTTTAAATCAGGCTTCATGCAATTTACAAAAAAAAAAAAAAAAAAAAAAAAACCAGCCTTTTAACTTTTATTTAGAAAGAAGACAGAGACAGAACAATTTGGGACTTTTTAAAACCCAAAATGTATGTGTAATATATATTACCAAAAAAGAATTAAAAGTAAAGAAGTAAGCTTAAGAAATAAGATATGAAATGAAAACACGCTGATGAAAATCCTTAAATTCATGCGTTGCCATTTTAATCTTAACGATAAAAAAAGTTATAAAAAGGATATAAATATTTTAGTATAACGGATTTATTGTAGTAAAAACAATGCTATTTACTTCAGGGAAAGATCTATATCGCAGCATTGTCTTATTATTCCACTAGTCCATTCACTGGATATATCGTCATTTATTCTATCCAAATGAATAGAACAAAGCAATTTCACATTCTTGTGATATGTGTATTCGGCCTCTTTCATCGTAAGCACATTAAGACAACAGAAAAGGACATTTCTCCTTAATTTCCCTCCCATTAAAATGCTCTCTAGTATCAATAAATCAAGCCATGTTGACAATGGCGCTGCGATCGCTGCCTTACAATAATTCTTTTTTTTTTTTTTTTTTTTTTTTTTTAGTCGATAGAATTCAACTAATGCTTGCTTCCGAAAATATCTTATCAATTTCATTGCATGACTACTGAATAATAACAAAGGAATTGCGATATTGTTTTGATATATTAGACGAAATATACAAAATAAATGAAGGTAATTAATATTTATGCATTATCTTACTGACGGATATGCAAGATAGGTTACAAAGTAGCTATATGTTACAATTATGAAAAGGAATGCATCAGAATAAGATAAATTTTTACGCAAAAAATGTTAAAGGTTATAAATATTTCACAAGATATATTCTACCTTTATTATTCTTAACAATTATATGATTTGTTTTGTAAATATTTGCTAAAAGTGCAGACGATGAAATATGGCGAAACGATTCATTGTTATATCTTAATCTATAAAGGAAAAATAAAGTTGCATTTTATATTAATCATATTTAAATACATATGTACAGAGAAAAACGGCAACTGGCCAACTCAGAAGCTAGCAATACTTCGAAAAGAATTTTTCAAAAGACTGCATTTTTTAAAGCGACTTTATCCATAAAGAGTCTAAAACTTTAATTTCAACGCCATACCTGAAATCTGTTGCCTTTCAATTATATTTAAACATCTAAATACGATGTAGATACCTTAAAAATAATAGGAACGCCGAAGAAAAAATTCAACAAATAGCAATAACAGCGCCATTTTCTTAATACATATTTCTATCCTCACTCAATTAGCTTGATAATGATCGTCTAAAATGGATATAAAATAAAGTGTGCAATAAATAAAATGCCAACATTTTTATTCGTAATAATCAATAATAATTGATCCATCATTAAAATATTCCTGTTAAAATTATTTACAAAATTTTCTACAAATTGTATAAGAGTAGGTACTCAATTTAAGCTTTTTAAAAAGTTGTAAATGCTTTTATGCTTTTTAATCCCTTAGGCAGCAAAATGAACATCCTAAACTTTAAATTATATACATCTGTTCTCCAAAATCCTGGAAATCATAATAAATATATACTAAAATAAAAATACTAATACTACTAAAATGCAAATACTACTAAATATAATGTTGAAATAAACCTAATACATGGTCCTTGACGTCTTTTCCAGATTCGAGAATTTTTTTTTTCTTTTCAGTAAACTATAATTATTTTATGATGGATATTTTTTTTAAATGAGCATAAAGTCAAATACACGTTTCTAAGGAATTTTTTGTAATTAATTGGTATTATATTTCCAAATTTTAATAGCAGTTTTAGGATGCTATCCTCTATAACCTTAATACTAAATTTTTTTAGCTTTTACCTGATACTTTCGAGACTTTAAAATATCCTTCTCTTGGAATATCTGCTATTAAAATACATATTCATTTAGAATAAAGAATTTCATATCATAAATTATAAAAATTTAGTAAGTTATCGCATAAAAGAGATAAGTACAGACGCCTACGAACTCTGCGTACTGCACAGTACAATGTATTGAGAAATATTTTTGTATATAAATAAATATACAAGGTGAACAAAATTAAAATGCCCCTGCTCTGAGCTCTCTATACAGCGACCTACTCAGTGTAAAGGCTACAAAATTGTTGCACATATTAATAAAGACATGGAGAAACGGATTAGAGGAAAAAAAAATAGTTCCAGAAACAACGATAGATAGCGCTGTAAACAGAAAATGCTTAAAAGACCTAATTAATCACACAAAAAGAGCATACATTATGGAATTTTTCCCTTCTCATTTCTATTGCAGATATGAAAAAAAACCCATAAAAAGTGAAGAAACTGTCATTATAACTGCAATTTCGCACTGTAAGCACAAAAATTAGCTTTTCAAAAAACCTGTCATCATGAGGTTTTCATGTTCAATCAATATTGCTATGTTTAATTTTTTCTAATAGTGTCAAAAAAGAAAAAAAAAAATATTAAATAAATCCATCTGAATTACTAATCTAACTGATAATTAATTGATATGCTTGTTAATTTATTCAAATCCTACTTTGAAACATGTTAATAAGTTTAAAAGTATGATGCAAACTTATTAACAAGCTTCGAATATTCAACAGCAAAGTAACAACATACTTATTAACAAAATAAAAAGAATTTTAAAAATGCATTAGATTTTTGAATTAAAAATGAATTTCACGGTTAGATAGAAGAGATTTCATTAGAGTTAGATGTAAGACTATATATTATTAATGATATGTTTAACGGGGCGCCTAGCCCCTAGGGTTGGTACTTAATCTCCGGTAGATGAAAGGCCTTCTCAGAAACCTTGCGTTCAGTATTTGCCGGGATTTTTTTCGAAAAAAGTCCAAGGAAGTCGCTTAAGTAATATTAATAGGAAATGAAGTGGGAGGTGCTCTCATATGATGAAAAAAAAAATATGCAAGATTTTGAAAGATATGGTGGTGTTATTATGTTAGCAGCTTAAATTTTTTTTGGTTAGAAATGCAAAAGTATCCGCAACTGTATCTAGTTTAACCGTTTGAATATTATAATTAATTCCAATTAATATTGCGAATCGTGGTAAAAATCGTGGATTGTTCAATCACAATTGAACAAATACAAAAAATACATAAGAGTATGAAATAAAATAATTATCTTTATACATAAGAATAAGAAATGAATAAAAATGTCTGAAGCATTTATTTTAAAGTTCATTTTTTATTTAAATTAATTAGAAATTAATAATTACTATGTTCCAGTTAACATTAGCTATGACAATCAATAATCTAATATTTTTACAGCCTGCTTAGTAAAATATTCAAAATCAATTAGCCAGAGCAAAATTTAAATTATGCCAAAAGGCATGAATATGAAAGAATTACAGATTATAGCACCCCACAGCTGCAGTTTAAGGTCACCAGTGTGTAAACGTTAATTCATTTATACAATTGAAATTCATTTAACGTGTTTATTTTTACACTACAAAGATTTAATATCTTATTTAGATTCGCCAAGAAAGATAAATGAATTTTATTATTTATAACTACAATTAAAGTTTTAAAAGATATTTATATCTTAAAAGTTCAGTTGAAAGTAGATGATTAATGATTCGATGCGTCTATTAATTCCACTCTCGTCAGAGTGAACTGAGTAATCCAGAGTGAAAGTAAATTACAGTTTTGATAAGCTACTTGTTTGTCATTAATTTTAAACAAAATTGGATTCTGAAATATACGTGCATTCAGTTTCGTGTTAAATCAATTTTAATAATAAAAGTAATAAAATCAGCAATTTTATTATTCATGACTTCCCTTTCCTTTTCCTATTATACTTCCTTCGCATTGAAAATCTTCTGATTGGCTGATTAGTAGAATCGGAACTTCCAGCGATTGTTAACGAGTTCCGACTCATTAAATATTAAAGAATGTTTCTCAGAATATATTTTTGTGCTCTTTCTCCCTGAAGATGGACACTGCTGCCAATTAAAATAATATTGCAGTAGAAGCAATTAATCATTATTAAATAGAAAACGTGAGAGCAATTTCATTGATTTCTAAGTGCCAAATTCTGTGGAGGTTTTCATGCTGCGTATTCTTAAGTTAGCAGAAGCAATTCGCACCGTTAAATAGTCGCACTGCATCTGGCAGATATAAATTATATTTAATGACACATTCGTTAGGTTTTGATAATTTTTCGTTAATAATTAGTAGGAATATGAGATGAAATGACAGCTATGATGTCATAGTTCTACGTCAACTTTTTAAAAACGCATCTGCTATCAAAGAAGCATACATAATAATAATAATACAATACTGGTAAAAGCAGGTCAACCTTTTAAAAACGCATCTGCTTTCAAAGAATCATACATGATAATAATGCAATACTGATAAAAGCAGGTAAAAAATATATGCCATTAAAAGATGATGATGAAAATTGCCATTTATGCTTTATTCATTGCCTTTACGATTTCGAGTTTCAAAACCCCCTAACCGAAACATCATGTTCTCACATGATAAAAAAAAAACTTATTCAGTGAAGTTGAGCCATTTAAAATTATAATAGTGGTAAAATAGGAAGCAAAATTAGGTAAAAAAAGAATCGTAATATTTTTAAAACACAGCGTTTATTTACTGCAAGCGCATGTTAAAAGTTTTGCTTTTATTCAATAATTTAAAACTAAAAAAAAATACCTTTAAAAAGCAATTATCATTTGCGAAAGCATGCAAATTATACATTTGATTAAAAACTAATAACAAGCTTAATTTTGATCAAAGAATCGAACAGAAATCATAGCATATTAACTCTGAAAAAAATAATCGAAATATAATAAAAATATAATAAAATTTTAAAGTTAATATCATGAATTTTAGATAATGTAAATATGATTTTTGTTCAATGATTTTCTCAGATGTTATTAAAGAGAAAGGTTAAGTTTTTAACCACATTTAGAGAGCTGTATAAACTATTAACAGCAGATACAATTAATCCTTTTACGTACAAAGGAACAAGTGGGGTAAATGTTTCTTAGCTCTTTCAAAGGCTGAAGAATGGTATAAATTTCAAATACTCAAATGAACTTTAAGTTTGATATTTATATGTATATATATTTAAACGAAGTAGTTTCCGATTCTTTTTTAATTTATAAAATATTCAAATACTGTAACTTTACATTTTAAAAATATATTGAATATTTAAATGTTTTTTTTTCGCATTTAAAAAAAAACATTTATTATTCTATTTATAATGAATGCATAATTTGTTATTAGCAAAAATTATAATAGAATAGTACCTTTCTCATTTTTATAATATTACCTTTCTTGTGGTCATCTCATTAAAAAAAGTGGAATTCAACTTTCAGTCAATAAGCTATTTAGTTTCAGATTTTTGAAATTCCATAACTTTTCTCCATTAGTCTTTTTAAATTTGCTAAAATTAATTGATAAATATTTTTATTAGGGATTATTGTAATATATTTTCGTATTTCCGAGTGAAATGCATGTTTTCATTTTGGCTGAATTATTACTGACATATGCATTGATTATTTTTAATTTCATGAATCAGCTAACTTAATTAATTTAATGAAAGCAGGCGAATAAAATATTATTCATACAATTTGTTTGCCAAATCTTAATTTATAAAAATACTTTTATAATTATCCAGAGTGATACGATTAGGGAAAACAGTAATGCTCTTAAAGATGATTTTTGGAATTGTATCCCTACGATTTTGAAATGTCAAACTTAGTTACTGCTTCTTAGCTTTCGGTATTCAAAATACAAGGGGTCTTCAAATGAAAAACTACGAAACGTCCTAACAACGTAATCGTTAACATATTTATCTATGCCCGCTATGGGAGAATGTAGCGAGACATCTAGGGATGCGATTGGAGTCTCCGGCGTAGATCGGAGCATGCGCAGGAGAGAGCAGAGGCTCTTATAAAGAGCGTCGTCCAATTGAAGCTACCTGTTGAATTCCTCGAGCACATAAGAGTCATTAACTCCGATGTGTACTGTGAGACACTCCGAAGACTACGCAGGTCCATCAAGAACAAAAGACCGGGGCTACTCTTAGAGGGTGTGGTCATGCCCCATGATAACGCGCATCCACACGTTTCCAGAGTCTCACCATGGCTAAGTTCAAGTTGGAAAATCGACCATCCGCCCTACAGCCTGGACATGTCATCCTATGATTTTAATGTGTTTGGTCCCCTGAAGAAACATCTGAAAGGGAAGCGCTTCAACTCGACGGCGAACTCAAGCCGAAGGGCTAGGTCTCCTCACGACCACAGAAATTCTGGGAACAAGGAATCCTTCGGCTCGTTAATCAATGGGATCGTTGTGCTCAGGCTTATGATGTATACTTTGAATAAAGTCTTTATTTATACCCTCATTGTCGTTTCGTACCTTTTCATTTGAAACCCCTTGTATATTATCTAAAATCTTATTTGCGCTTATTTTTTTAATGAAGAAAAACCGAAAAAAGAATTTTTTTCAGAAATAAATTTTTTGAAAATGCATATAAAATTCCAGAACTATCAAAGAAAAGTGGAGAATTCGTTTCATAAATCAGTTCCAGATTGAAAAGGCGAAACAGATATTATGTGCAGTTCATGAAAAAAATTGAAATAAAATATAAAGTTTTAACATGTAATCAATTTAAAACATTTTGTAGTAACTATCATAAAATGAAAATTTGATATCAAAAACCAAATTTTTATAAATATTTATATTTCTAATCTAAAATGTGTTTTTCCATGCTTGGATCAATCATCTATCTCATATCTTATACGATGAACGACCTCGTACCTTATATGTACATTGAGTGTGAAAATAATTTTTCTTGTCAAGAATTCCCCCCAGATTGAAAAAAAACGAGCCAAACCACTGATATTTCAAATAAAATTAATCACATCCTTTGCATAATATCACTTTCTATATTTAATGTCACCACTTTTCCATCCCCTATTTATCACTAAATACTCCCTAATTCCCTGGTAATATTTGACAGCTTAAATTACCTCCACAAAAGAGCACGTGTATTCCATACCAAAATTCGGCCTGCCAATCAACTTGGAAAAGCAAATCTCACTTACGTTGAAAGTAGTTTGATTGATATGACAGTTCCATTATAGATATTATTAATATATGATGGGTTCTATTATCTCGAAATGGTGAACCTTATGTTCGACACTCTAATTAATCAAGATCAGGTAGAAGGCCAACGAAATTAGATCTTATTTGATATTTCCCATGACATTTCTGATTGAAATGGTGTCAAATTTGAGCCTAAAATTAGATCTGAAATCTGATTGTTCACTTATGTCTCTGATACGCCATATTGAAATATATTGAGTTTGTTACATAAAGGTAAATATTTCTCTGATTTTGGTAACTCTGCTGTTAATAAAGTGAAGTTAAGAAAGTTAATTTATTTATTAGTGACAAACTCAAACTTCCTGTCAAGATTTGAATTCGATTCGGTCTTTAGGTAAAAGATTCGTGCTGCAGTTTTGAATGAATTTGCATTTGTTTAAAACCGCATACTTTGATGTTTTGAAGGTAAGGGGGAAGTGAATTGGCCTTTTAACAATGGTTTTATAAAAAAAATGAAGCAATTTTCTTTAGTGCATGACAGCTTTCATAATAAATCTTTAAAGTCTGATGTGTTAAGATTGTAAAAATTAATCTCTCTCTCTCTCTTTCTCTCTTTCTATATATATTTATATAATACAGTATTAATTTTCTGAAGTCAAATTTTTGTATAAATTTGTATATTTTCTACATGTATATTTTCATTTATGAATTAAGTTTAATTTATAAAGTGAAGTTTACATTTTCATTTCTTTTGGCAGTTCGTTAGAGAAGATAAGGACATATTTTTTTAAGGTTAATTCATTGGTCGTTCCACAATTAAATATACCAACGCATATCAGTAGGGTATTTCCCCTCCTGACGTGCAATATTTGTAATATTTTTTCTCTTTCTCTCTCTCTCTCTCTCTCTCTATATATATATATATATATATATATATATATATATATATATATATATATATAGAGAGAGAGAGAGAGAGAGAGAGAGAGAGAGAGAGAGAAAGAGAGAGAGAGAGAGAAATATTTACAGCAGTTTATATTTACTGCGGTATTGTTGGATACGTGCCCCAAAAGATTACAATTTTAGAATTTTAATTTTGATTTATTTTAACAAAGCAGATATAAGTTGTATATGGGGACAAAGTGGGGAAGCGTTTCTTGGCACCAAGAAACAAAGAGGAAAAGTGACAGAAAATTTTCCCTTAACTGTTATTACTTGGAGTTTCTGATGGGGATTTCAACTTAGGAAAGGGAATCTTATGTGTCTCTGAATTGAATACTTATTGATTTTTATCTATTCACTCATGGCAAGGGCAAAAATTCAGCAATTATTTTAGAGAGAATGTTAAAAATAATTAAATAAAACGTAGGACTTATTAGTAAATAACAAAAAAATATTAGAATGAAGTAACATAACTATTTTTAGATAAAAATTATTGGAGATTTATATTAAACTAAGAGACATCATTACAAATATACATATTCCATATATGTATTTCCCATGACAACTTAAGTTGGCATTTAGAACAATTCTACGAAGTACTATACGTTTTGAGAGTAGTACTGTGCAACTCTTAGGAAATATAATTATGTTAATATAATACTTGTACTACCAAAATATGGAAAAAGTAATTTATATTAGTAATTTATTTTTATAAAACCCGATGAGCTGAAAAAAAATGTAGCATTTGCATTACTTCTCAATAGTTCTACTATTGCAACAATTGTATTGTTTCATATTACAGGAAAATGATCTGCTTGTGCATCGCTTGTATTTGCAACCTTATTTATGTAAAAACTAGTTCAGCCAATACAATAATTACATTAAACATTTGCAAAAGAAATCACAATATTACATGGCCTTCGCATTAGTGTTTGTTATTGTTTGCTCAAATACAAGGAAAATAATTCTATTCATACAGCATTTGCACTACTCAATGCACTGTGAAAATAAATCTGTTCATGCAACATTGTACATCATCGTATAAACAAAGAAAACTGTTTTGTAAATAGAGTGTGGACACAGAGGAAAGAATTCTGCTTCTCCCTTTGTTCACCGCTGAAGGGTGGATTATAGCAATTAATAAACAAATTATTCTTTAAAGATGTGATAGTATTATTTTTACAAGGGAATTCTGTTTTTTTTTTTTTTTCTTACTTTCTGTTGTTTCCAGTGTTTGCAGAGCGAATAAATAAATCCATGTCTCTTTTAATAATTTTAATAAATAAACAAGAGAATAATTTTCTTAAAAAAATATGGCATCCTCCCTCCAAATTAATTTTCTTTCTAATTCATAAATGAAACCACGTGAAAACTCCATTATTGAAAACCTTCAAATTTCCATTAAATGCGGACCCATTACAGAGAATAGAACTCTATTTTTGTTTTTCTTTCCCTTTATATGATGGGTTATAAAAATAAATTTAAAAAACTAATGATCTAGAAAAAAGAGCATTAATTTTTGCAAGGACATTTTTAATTTTTCTTATTTTCCATTGTTGTCAGAGTTTACAGAGCGAATAAATAAATCCACGACTCTTTTAATCATTTCAAAAAATATACAGTAGATACAAACAAAGTATAAAATTATTTTCTGAAAACACATTATCGCTTTTCCTACCTCCCCCCCCCCAAATCATTTTTCTTGCTAATTTATCGATGGAACCACCTGAAAACTCCATCATTGAAAGGCTTCAAATTTTCTTTAAATGCCCATACGTTGAACTGTTGGCGGTCCACAAAACAGTTTGATTCTCCAGACATAAATACTGCTTTTATTCTCTCGTAAAAGTCAGTATAGTTTCGCCAAAGTACTTTCGATCGCTCCGGATTCACTCAGGAAATCAATACTTTTGTCTGTTGGAAGTATTTTTATTTATTTACCTACCGACACCCTCCCCCTCCGTACCTCTTTATATCCTTCATCGAGAACAGGTGTGGACTGTTTTCAGTTTGGAAGCGGACTCTTCTCAGCTGTAGACTTATTTCTAGAATGTGTTGTAGAGAAATAAGAAAGTTGAGTGCAAAGTGAGAAAAAAGGGATTTGAGACAGGAAATGAAATTTTTTTCTTCGAACACAATGGAATAGCGAACATAGGGTGTCTCTAACAAGTGGTTTAAATTTTCTTTTACTACTGAAATTGTTTATAATTTTATCGTTTCGACCATTTGGTAATAAAGTGTTTTTTTTTACTCTTTTATAATGCTTTTTGGAGTAAATTATTTCTGTTATAAAGAAAATTCAATTTGAATAATAGAAAAAAAATTAAGAAATCTAATATTCTTGAAATGTTGTATTAAAGAAGTGTTTTCTTTATATCTATATATCAAGACTCTGCATTTTCAAGTATAGATAATTATAAATATAGAAAGAAAAAATATAGTAGCAATAAAAAACCATTGGGAGTTTTCTTCCCTGAAATATCTCGCACACTCTACAGTTAAAATCTTACAGTCCATAAAATGTGTATTTTAGTCAGTTTTTTTTCAGCCAATTGGCACCAAAATTCGAAGCCAATCTACAGTTTTAGCCAAAAGACAATACATCGAATTGCATTGATTTAACTTGTGGTGAAAATCTTATAAGCCAGATAACAGCTACGAAACACAAGCAATTTCTACTTAGACTACCTTTGTATTGTGGTCTAGTTACTGGATTGCGAACCACAAGGTCTCAGGTTTTATCCTCGCTCATGCCAATTCGCCACATTGGTGATCTCGGACGATGAACATTCGTACAGCTGTTGTGGCGCCGTGTGAAAGTGCAGACTAACAGAGAGTGAATAGGTTGACAAATAAGTTTTATAATTTGACAAATATATATATTTTAAATGCCAAGCTTGTGTGCCAAATTCCATCTAACTAGTTCTTTGAATTTTGAAGTAATAGAATTCACTTGTAATCGAAAAGCTCGGCAGACAGAAGTTTTGTGGATGGATTTTGTTCGAAATTTAACAAAAATTACAAATTCGGTCATATGCACATATACTAAATTTCATCCGTTTAACCCAAAAAATATTTTTTTCATTATTGTGTCAGACAAAGAGGCTTACGGATAAAAATGTGTTTTTCAGGTTGTGGAAGGTTTGAAATGTAGGAATTCTTCCAAATCTCGAGTTGGAATTTTCTAAGGATTACAATATTTCGAATGCGAGAAAATAAAAATCGCTAGAAATGTTGTTGACCCGACGTTTTAAACATCCGTAAATCAAAAAACAAAACAAAAAAAACAGCTGGTTTGTGGTTTGTATGATTTTATATCTTTGGGAAAACAAAAAGGTGAGTTAACTGCACGAATTGTCTGTAGGTTTAAAACCAGCACTGTACTCAGTTCTTGACCGGCGTCCTGGCCTAGAGGTATCGCGTCTTCCCTCGTAATCTAGGCGTTCTGGGTTCGAGTCCTGATTCAGGCATGGTTGTTCTCTACCCTGTGTTCTATTTCTGAAGCGCGTGAATGAGCCCCCTCCCCCTCCTTGTGAAAATGGGCTGTGCAAGCGAATGTGTTTCTTCTTCATATGAGCTAGAAGTCAGACTTCTGCCCTCGAGTGTTCAGTGGTCTTTACCCTCAGAAGCTGCTGCGCAAAAACTTGGCTTAAAATAGTCACATGACACAATTAAAAAAAAAAAAACTCATTTTTTTTTTTTTTTTTTTTAACGAGAAATATCAAAGAGATTTCTTTTCATTCACGAGCGCATAAAAATGCTTGTCTAAATAAATTTTTGGTCTGCTGGATAAGTAAAAAAACGCCATGGTTTTATCTCTGGGTTTGTATACGGGTATCGAATTTCGAGTCAAATCCATCATACTGGCTCTCTCTCAGTCATCTAGTCATTAAATGTTTGAATATCAGATAGAAAAACATGACACCCTTGAAATTAATTTGGCATTACATCTCTACTTTAATTGCAGACATACATAATAATATAGCAGACACAGTTAGTTCAAAGTCATGGAAGAATTTCGCTGAAAAAGTGTTGACTTGGAAAGTTCTGACAACATCCATATTTTACCGTCATTTTTTATTATTATTTGAAGATTTATTCCAAATAAAAGATAAGACAAATGAAAATAAGTGGAAGTTTATTATCTATGCAAATATTTATAACATACAATCAGTGTATAAAGAAATTAATATTACAGAGTGTTATAGTTATACAGATTCAATTTTGAAAATTAAGAAATGACATTCTTGAACGATAAAAACTTATCTGTTGCCAGGGCTTTTATAATATGTGTAGCGATCCCTGCTGGGATTTTGTCTTAAAATAATAAGCATCTCAAGAATTCTAGCCGATTTAGATAATTCTAGATTTTGACTGAAATATAATTGTGAAATTTATATACTACGTTCAAAATACAGCATATAAATTTTTGAAATAAAATGACAGAACAAAGGCAAGTCAAAAAGAAATACTTGAATTGGAACTGCCGTTGATTCAAAAATAACATTATTAAGAAAAGTTTTGATTTTTTTAACCTTTAAATACTTTATAGAACGCAATTTTACATTCAGTATTTGCTGAATCGCCCCAAGTTTTTATAATTCCCAAATACGCTTGTTTCAAAATTGTGGCATATGGTTTTGTGAATTCAACCTAAAGTGCTCAATTGCTACTAATCTCAGCAGCAATGAGATTCTTGTAGAGGAATCTGCATGTCCTCAATCTTATTCGCAATATATTAATTGTTTTCAGTACGTTTAAATTTTAAATGACTACCGCTGATTTTTAAGATAGTGCCAGTAAGGAGCGCCCTCGAACGCTCACAATTGGCACTTTCGGAAAACACCTTCCATAAATATAGGGTTTGCTTTCTTGCTTTCATTACCCGAAATAATTTTATATGCTGCATTTTGAATACCTTTTTGTCTTTACTAAAAAATTTTATTAACTGAATCTCTAACTTTAATTAAGTTTTTTTTTTTTTTTTTTTTTTTACAACTTTCATTTTCTAATAACAAATAATCATTAATAATTTATTATTATCAATAATAATTTAATTTTTAGAATAATTCATAAGTTATATATAGATACAATAATTGGCCATAAATATATTTTAGTGTAAATAATATCGATGACTCATAATTGTTATCAATTATGAACCATCAATTATATTTACCAATTATGAACCATCAATTATATTACTTTTACATTTTTACAGATTTTGGAGTCGCTACAATATTTCCTAAGGAAAATAGAGTGGTGGAAAAGTATTGTCACCCAAGATAGATCAGTCAATGTGAAAGTTTAAGAAGCCCTGATCTATGTATCATGCATTTTGGCGATATTATAATATACGTACATATATAATTTTTCAACATCTCCACACATATTTTTCTATTTTAATGCAGACAATCTAATTTTACTAGAATATGAAAAAAAATTACAAATAACCAAGAAATTAAAGGAGTTTTGTTTCTAAAGGTGAGTTATTCTACATATAGGATTGTTATATTCGATGCATAGTAGTCCATGTAAAGATTTTACGTGTGACATTAGAACAAAAATTTAGGTACAACGTCGCGCTTATGACATTCTTTGAAAACAAGAGAACTTCGTACACTAGCACCACATAAATATTTACAAAATCAATAAAGTAAATCTCAAGCATTTCTAAACATTAATATCACAAATCTTCCACCGATATCAAATTACATCCACATTCATAGTCACAATCTATTAAAAAGGAAATAAGTACAAGATGTATATAAGTACAGTATATAAATGCAGATGGAAATAAGTACAGAAAAATTACACTCAAACAAAGAAAGTGGTTGTCATGTTTATTTAGAGTGGAATGGCAATTTATTATTATTTGAAGAAAACTAATCACTGATTTGTTAAAAGCAAATTTCATAAGTTGCTCTGCTTCAAAAATATGAGAAAAAGTGATCTACAAAAGTGTTCAATATAACAAAATTTAGAATATAATGCTTCTCTAAAAATAACAAAAACTAAAATAGCGGAAAGAGCAGTTGTACCTTTTACTGTGTTTTTTATTAATAAAATCATCAATTGCAGAAATTTGCCTGAAGAAATGTTCCTTGAATGAATGAAAAACTTTCTATTCTTTAAAGCTGTTATTCAATCTAGACAACTCTTAGAATATCAATTTCTGTTTTTAAAATAACACCAAAAAATAATTATATCCTTCATTACACATTTCTTACTAAAACGAGGGTTTTATTATTTCATTTACATGCAAAAGGATTATGGTACCGAATTTTTGAATCTTTCCTGAACAGATCGCTAATCTTTAAAATGCTCCACTAGAGGGCGCAGTTTTTGAATGAAGGTGAAAATAAAATTTCGCTCGAGAAACATAAGAATTCCGCTTTTGAAAATTGCATTTTCAATTGCTGTTACATATTTTTTATATGATGTGGAATATCAGTTGCAATTTCGGAATTCACCACTGAGGTCGCTGCGATCACACTCAGAAATAGCGCACGGTTATTTTACAGTGAACAGGCATCACGACAATGACTAGTTTCTTTCGTTTGAGTCAATTTTTACTGTGTAAAGTTTTTATTCTATTAACCAGAATTGGTTTCTACATACATAAGTGACATTGAAATATCCATCTAAACTAACAGGTTAAAATAATATTAAATTAATTAGCTAATTTTTAAATTTACACAGAAAATATATATATTCAAATTTTAAATGAATTTTTATTTTAAATTTAGGAACGAAAACAATCATACAAAAAAAATGTAATTAGTCTATAGAATAATATAAAAACATACTTGTACTAGTATAAAACCATATGTATTGTCAGTCATTTGCCATAAAGAATATAAACTGAAAAATAATAACCGGAGCTGATATTTAAAAATGTAAATGTATTTTTACAATATCTATCTAATCTAACATATAAATAACACACTATCTTGTAATGATACTTAATTTTAATTATATTTAAAGACATAGAAGGTGTATGCACATTTTGGAATTGTTTGATTTATTTATTGATAATTTCCTGGTGGTTATTGTTAAAGAAAATATGAATACTTTATTACCTAAAAATAAACATGGGTTTTACTATGCTTTGAGAAAATTTTCAGATTTTAATGAGGTATCAAATAACGAAATAATTGCAAAATATAAAAAATAACATTGACATTAAAAAAATATTTTTCACATTCAAGTAAATCAAAAGGCACATTGTCAAAAGTGCAAATCTGACAGAAGAAAAAACATATTAGATCGAGCAACCAAAGGGTATTCTTATTTTATATAGAATTAATAACTAAATATTTCTTACCGGGAAGCTTAAAAAGTTAAAAATCATTGGGGGGGGGGAGGGAACAGACTATTTTCTGTCTCACCAATAGAGGTTTCAAGGACATAAGTAAAATGGTTGAAAATAATTTATTTGCTCATTTTATATATTACCATTGGTATTAAATTTCTTTCCTTTCTATGTAATTTAATTTAATTATTACATTAATTTATTTATATTGTCAAAAATATTTTTAATTATATAAATACACATAAAGAATAATAAAGTATATAAAGAAAAGTAAATATATAAAGGAAATAAAATTTGTAATTTAAAGCTTTTACGTCATTTTTGGATTACTTCGAAAATAAATTAACTTCTACACAATTTAAATGTTTGCGATTAGGTTCAAGAATGGTAAAAGTTGTTTCAAACATTGTGTATTAATTACCTAACAAAATTTGATAACAAAACTATTGTTTCTTTACTGTTGTTTATAATATTCCATTCAGAAATTGAATTATTTCACTGTATGTACATTGAACACATTCAATTATTGAACACAGTAATCGAATTACTTCACTATATAACATTTAACACACTCATTTGACATGTAAGATTGACATACGATTATTGCTTACATACAAAGATGAGTAGACATCTTGCAAAATCATAAGACATTCTGATCTGTAAAAAAATACGCGAGTTCATTGTAATAGAAGCAATATTTACATCAAAATTGAAAAAAAATCTGTTAAAGTAAGACATCAGATAAAACAATCACATTTTATTAATCAGTTAAATTTCTGAAATATCAGAAGCATAATAGATTCGTGATTTTAATCGAAAAAATGATGTCATAAATACTAAAATGTCAGAATAATTTAGGGCATATCTATTTTTGGAATAAATTTGAACATTTTCTTTTTTTGAAAAATTCTTTGCACAATCATATATGGAATTCGATTTAACATCAAACACGAAAACCGAAGATTTGTATATTTAGATATATATGCAGAATTTTTTATATATTTTATAAAATTAGATTAAGGCAATAATATTAATTTCAAATAAATATTTTAATTATTATAAAATTTAAAAATAGTTAATAGATGCCAAAATTTGCAAATTAATGAGGCCAGTAAAATAAAAATTTAAATTTTGAATTACCTTAAACTCAATGAAAAATTAATAATATATTCATAAATTATCTAAATAATGTGTTAGATTCCATAATTGAATGAAAAATAAATAAAATCTTCATAAATTATCAGAATATTGCGTTAGGTTCCATAATTAGAAGTGCAAATGAAATACTTTTTAACTTAAATAATAACAAAAGCTTAGACCAGATCTACTAATAATTTCGAAAAATTATGGAAATAATAAGAAAATAGAAGTAATATAAAAATAGTATTTCCGGTCAAATCACAAATACTTGAACACTTGCATTGTTTTGCAATCAGAAAACTAGCATCTGAATTATTAACAATAACATTGCTTTATACACACATTGAGATTTATTGCTATAAAAATACTAGTTCAAAGTTCGAATTTAGGGTTTTCGGCAAAGTATATATATGAATGCCTTTCGAAAGTCTGTATTAAAAGCTGTGTAAATAACAGGATTGAGTGCTGAGTTGAAATATCCAAGCCACGTTATCATATTCACTACTCTATTCGACACATAACAACTGTCACAGAAAGGCAAAATGACATACATTAGGAAAAATGGTAACCAGCAGACGACAAAAACTCCCATCACGATACCGAGTACCCTTGCTGCTCTTCTTTCCTTTTGCAAACAAATCTTTTGCTTTTCTTTCATGTAATGCCGCACCGTTGCAGTCAGGCGTGGGTTACCATCTGGAACCAATGTTCTGCCTTTGGGCTTCGGTGTTTCGACTGTGAGATTATTCTTATTTGTGAACTCAGTCGTCGCCACCTGTTTGTCCTCAGCGATGATGTCCGTTTTCTCGTCAGACCCCTTGTTAGCTGATGACGATGTGGATTCATCAGTGACTGCGATAGTGCTGATTTCTGATTGCATCGACTTCAGTGGAATGGTTGATGTGGTATCAGGACTTTTCCTCATTGCTGCCAATTTTGCAGCAGCTTTCGCCTTGTGTCTCAACCTGTCTTTGGCTGCTTCGAATATTTTCA
Organism: Argiope bruennichi; assembly: GCF_947563725.1. Classification (NCBI taxonomy): domain Eukaryota; kingdom Metazoa; phylum Arthropoda; class Arachnida; order Araneae; family Araneidae; genus Argiope; species Argiope bruennichi. The sequence goes on along the minus strand of NC_079161.1, from coordinate 37,637,079 downwards.
CATAAACCACCGTCATGATAACCAGTGGTATGTAAAAAGAGCCGCTAGCTGAGTATATGACATAACCTCTTTCCTCCGTGAGCATACAGGGCGTATCTTCCGTGAAGTCCTCAGGCCAATCATTCCATCCTATGAGGGGTGGAGCAGAAATGATCATGCTGACCACCCAAACTGCTGCAATCATAATAAGCACTCTTTTCAGTGTTCTCTTACTGGCATAGTTTATAGGATCATGGATTGCCCAATAACGGTCCAGTGCTATGGCGGACAGATGAAGTATCGAGGCCGTACAACAAAGGACATCACACGTGAGCCACATCTTGCATATGGGCAAACCAAACTTCCATTGAGACATTAAAGTGTATGCAACATTCAATGGCATGACTAGAACAGCAACGGTGATGTCTGCTACAGCTAATGAAACAATGAACATATTCTGAACATTCTGCAAGGGACGATAGGTGAAGACAGAGATGATGACGAGTACATTTCCAATGATTGTGGCAAGAATGATGATGGCCAGGATGACTGCTGTGGATACAGCCTCTAAAGGAGACATGGGATAGTCCTCGAAAGGCTCCGCTGCCGTATTGTTGTCGAAGGCTTCTACAATGTCTTCCTCGAGGATGATGTCCATGTTTGGAGAATCGTGGAAATCCGCCGTGGTGACTATTGTGAAAGTTCTATATTGTCCTATGCAATTTTCTTTAATCCAACAAAGGAAGGGCAGTCATATTATCCTGTAGACATAACTTCTGACATGGGGTGTTTGGATGCAGAAGTTCTGAAAAAGAGAAAAGAAATATATGTGTCAACAAAGCTTTAAAATTTGATAATAAAATAATGAAAGAAAAAGTGAATCATGATGTTCAAGTTATTCTCTGAGAATTTAAATTTTAATAGGCGCTTATGATATAACTTTAGATTATCAGCCTTCATTAGAAGAAAATGCAAAATTCTTTTCTAATTTAGGAGTTTAAAGTTCAGTTACTTTAAACTTTGCATTACAAATCATTAGACTATTTGTTTTGAAACATTAGTAAGAAGTTTTTCTCTTTAAAAAAACCTGCTTTGCTCTTGGCTTAAAAATCATATCTAAACATTTTTGATTATATCTAAAGAAAACAAGCTAATTAAAGCGAAACATTTCATATTTTAATTTATTATTATTTTAACTTTTATGTAATAATCATCTTGTGTATTAAAATACCAAATGAAGTCATTTAGACAAAGGATTCAATAAATTATGAAATCGAACTGCTCAACATTTTAAAGCAGTTTGAAAAAGAATCAAAATTGGCTTTATAAAACCAAATAACCACATGTATGTTACTCTCCTTTTCAATTCATTTATAGACAATAACTGTAATTCTTTTTGAATGCTGAAATGTTCTCATTTTATTAAGAATAAATCTTTTAGAGCCATTTAATACTATAAGATATATACCAATCCTTATTAAAAATAAACCCCTTTACGTCAATAAGAAATAGATTAAGGCATTATAGGTCTCTTTAAATGTATATCAATAAAATGAGAAACTAATTTATATACCTATTTTATTAAAATAAACAATCTGAATTTATTTTACAAAAAAATAGTGGTAAGATTCTTTTACATTTCGTCAATTTATTAAGTATATATCCCGAGAATTTAAAATTGAATTTCAGATTTCAAATATAACATTTCGAACAGAAAACGTTATTTGGCAAATTTGAAATAAAAAACTGAACCGGAATCGCAAACAAATAGCAATATACTTGCAATATATATCCGATAAACTTTTCGGAAACAACTATTTACATATCTAGAAAGTATTTTCGCTATTTATTAAGCAAATGCGTATCAGATATTTCGCTTAGTTATTTGAACGTGAATGTTTGCATTTTATCTTTGGTGCAAACATAAACAGAAAGCCAAAAGCATTTTGTATGGTAATCTTCCTATAATATGTTGGTTGAAGTCATGCGTATGAGGGGCAAGCATGTACTAGATTCCGAGCGTGATTGCCATTCCATTTCTATGGCATTCCAAAGAAATAGGAAAAGCATTATGTAGAATTCTCGTTAAGAAAATCCACGCATAGCTCTGTAGATTCGTAGAAATGGCATTTGTTTATCACTTTTATTATTTGTTTCGTTTTTCTTATTCATGCAATTAGACAAAAGCACAGATAAGAATTTGTAGTATTAGATTTTTAATAAATTAAGGAGATTGTTTTAAAAAATATCGTCCGAAATGATTTTTCTCCCAATTAAAGTTGGTAAGGAAAAAAGCATTAAGGAAATGGAACGATTTGTGCCTTCGAAATGTTGATTTTTAAAAATTTAGTATCAGAAATTAGATGACATTTCACTAACTATAGGAATACACAGTGTGCGTAGGTTTAAAGAGCTAAAAGCTCAAAAAGTAATTTTTTTAGTGTTGTTAAGGTAGATAAATACGTTGAAAAGTTTATTTATTTCTAAAATTACGTTTTTTTAAATTTAATATCCTTAATGTTTCAATTTTGTTTCTAATCGTATTTTTTGGTAAGTTGCGCTGATATTTTTATATAAGTATTTATGAAATTGTTTAATGCTTTTTTACGTCTTTAACAGCTATTTTCTCATATTCAGGTCTTTGGTAGTATTTTCTTTCGAAAAAATCTCATAAATTAAAATCCATTGCATATTTTTTATTCAAATTTGACTTAATAATTTCTCAATATGTTCCACATTTTCTGAACCAGAGAATAAGTAATCTACTAATTTAGAAACATTCTATAGTTGTTTTAATGTTTCACTATGCAATAATTCCACGCTGTTTATCAGTCGAACCTTAAGTAACTTTTATAGGGATACAGCTGATTTTTTCAGTTCTGAAACTTGGTAATATGTTTCTTAAACTATCTGAAAAATTGTAAGTGAATCATTTGATACATGTTTAAATTAGAAGATTTTTTTCTTTACACTCTTTTTAGTTAAAAAATCCACTTTTTTTTCAATTTAAAAACTTTTTTATACAACTGGTACATTTTGGTTTCATTGATGTTTTGCATCCTTTTTTTATGCAAAAATTCAAAAATATAACTATTTTTAAGCGTTGTGTTAAAAAATTCATTCCAAACTTTGTCACACACCTCAAAATTTTGTGCGTGTGTGACCTGGAAAAAACGCCTATTTAAGAAACGTATTTAACCTAAAAAATTTTGCGAATCTCAGAAGTTAAAAATGAAACTAATTTTTTGTTATTATACCTGCATTTAAAAATGGAGTGAACCACAAGAATATAATTAGAGATGAAATCTCTATACTAAAACTAGATCTTTACCAAACTTTCAATGATATCCGCAGAAGAAAGTACTACCCATGTGTGATACCGTAACATCACAAAAAATTAAGCCAAATGAATATATTTCGGAACACATTTTTATCACCACAACTCATCATTTTTGTTTTTACTAAAATCTTTACTATAAATGAATAATTTAGTTTTTTAAATATGTGTTTTGAAAGCAATAGTCAATAAAGTACCAAAAGAAAAATTTAATTTTAGTTTGCGATCTTAACTTTCAAATTGTAGCACATTGTCACATTTTGAAACTAATCCTTTAGTATAAATTCTTAGCACAAACTCATATTCCTTGTAGGAGATGAATTTATACTAAAGAATTTGTTCACTATTATTATAGGATATGAATTTGCACAATTCTTTTCACTCTCAATTTACTATATAGAAAAAATTATTATATAATAAAAAGAAGCAAATTTTGAAATAGCGCTCTTAGGGTTTATTTATTGGCTATTTATTATTAATGGTGTCGTTAGCGTTATTTATTGTGCTGTTAGGATTATTTATTAGCTAATATAAAATATTTATGAAGATAACAGATAGAAAATAATTAGAAGAATAGAATAAAAGAATAAATCATCAATATTTTACGAAACAGGTTTTGGCTTTTAATATTTAACATGACTTTAGATAATTTCTTTCAATTAAATTCAAAGATCCTATTATTACTGTTGGAAAAAAAATAGTGTTTATCTTTCAATTTGAAATGAAGTGCTTCTTGCTTCAATTACATTCTCAATTTCGAACTATCTGACAGAACTAGAGTCATGTGATATCAATTTTCTATTTCCATTGTCACCCCATGCTTTATAATAATGCTTATAATTTAATTGGTAATCACCATATGAGAAGTTTGTCTAACGGTGATGTTTGCCAATGAACAATTTATATGAAAAGAGCGTATTCATAGCCATAATTTGCATACTAATTTGAAAATGGGCTGAATGAAGATAGGACATAGAACTGGACTCCAAAGCAGGTGTTTGAATCGCTCAATATATCTGGCGATCAATGAGTGGAATACCTAAACATATAGAAAATCATGCGTTTCTGAGAATGCACAAATTAGTTGGAACCCAACCAATTTATATAATTTTGTATTGAAAATAGAAACTTTGCTTATTAATTACAAATCGGTGTCTCAGAATTATGATAATTCATATAATCAAGGAATATAGTTGTTTTAACAATGATTCTACTTGTTATTGATGCAACAGCAAACATTTTTTATTATTGACTTACGAAATTGTAAAATTAATTTTAATAAACATATGATTTAAATATTTTCCTAAATAATTTAATATGATGATGAATATTTCATTTAATTAATGATTTAAATATTTTCATGAATAAAACTTTGAGATAAAATTAGTTTTAAAAACAAATTATCAAACCCAGAAAGAATTATCTTTTTAAAATTCATTTATGTATTCATTGCATTTTTCATTCGTATGCAAATGATCGAATTTTATTAGTTTCGCATTAAAAAATATCGTGAGCTCAAATTTTTGCAAATTCTTTGCTTTTATTTTTTAATTTAGTGTTTGTTTGATGAACAGAATTTTCTTTATTCTGCTCAGAATATGTGAAAGATGAATGGGATTAATATTTTATTATTATTGTTATTATTTTATTTCATTATCGGATTTCTTTATTCTTCCTATTTGATAAGATGTTAAGAGAGAATATCAATAATTATACAATTACCAATCATTGTTTTTTTAACGTTTATTTCTAAATGCTTCATTGGTGTGCCGTTGTCTGCAAATTTCATCACGATTTTCTTCCAATCGACTGGTAAAGAAGCAATAAGCAATTTGATCCTAAGCAATATGCCCCCAATGACTAATAAATTTCTAAAAGGTATTTAGCCTATTTTTAAGTGAAAGATATCTCCTCATGGGCCATTTTAGTTGTAAATGATATCGCATGCTCGATGTATAATTTTCCATTTCTTTCAAGCTCAAATTACGTAATTCAATATGCATGCTTTGTACAATGTGTTTTATTCTTCTGAGTTAAAAGGATATTAGAAGAGAATGCCTGTTATATTAAAATTGCAATCCATGTACATTTTTTACTTTATGTATTATTTTTTCAATGCTGCCCTATTATTTGAAAATTTAGTCACAATTCTTTTTAATAATCCTCTAATAGAAAAATAAGTTTAAGATTCCAGTGGCTAACAAATCTCTAGGAAATGTTTATCCTACCTTTTGGTTAAAAGTATCCATTCAGTGCATTTTTCACTTTCAAATGACAATATACTCACTTTAAACTACAGGGTGCTTATAATTAAACTTCCTCTATAAACAGCATCCTACAGAACAAATGGGGGAACGAATTGTTCCCCCATTTGGCGTGTAGACTTTACAAGAGATGCGTTCACAGAATTTTTTTAAAAAAAGTGTTAGTTCTGAAATGCTCACCAGAGGGCCCCTTTTTCAGGAAAAATATTAAATTTAACACAATAAACGGCCAAAACGGAATACAGAAACAATATTATTCCACCGGGAAACGCCGTGAGTTCTAGGGAAAAAAATGTCGAGATTTGCATGATTGCGAAGAAGAGGAAGCTCTATACAAAACAGATTAGTGTATGAAACGTTTGCAGATGCTGTCATTTATTATGTAAATGCAATTTCTGGTTATAGGGCCACTGAAAAACTCTGGTGTATGGTGCAGGTGTTGCGACGTTGAATGACTTAAAGAACTCCATTTTTGTGCTCATGTGCGAAGTGATCAGTTTTTGTGATCAGTTACGATCTGCTGTTGAACACTTTGTCCATCGATTTGAAATTTTACCAGTGAATGAAGGTGGTCACATGGAACACTTTTTCTGCACCGTCCTGGACGCGATTAACAATTGCTCCACTTGTGAAATTTCGTCCTAATCTGTTCTCGTTTCTGCAAGCTGAACTTTTTTTTTTCTGAAAGAGCTCTAGTAAACATTTTCCTCTTTTTAAAGTTGAAAATATCTTCCCAGTATACATTTCAATCACAAATGATATCGTAGACTCAATTTATACTTCATTTCTTTCAAGCACAAATTACTTACATTCAGTATGAACGATACATACAAAGTGTTTCATTCTTCTGAATTGATAAGATATTAGGAGAGAATGTAAAATTTACCAACCCCCTATATAATATCACGGACACAGAACTAACACTAAATTTACTATTCACTGATATTTTTCAAAATTCTTTTCTTATTGTTTCGGTGCTGTGCATACTATCTGCAAATTTCGTCACGTTTCTTACTTCCAATCAATTGGAAAAGCAAAAAATTTACATTTCCAGTGGCTTACAGATCTCTAAGAAATTGTTCTATTTTTTTTAAAGGTAAAATAGTTCCACATTGTATATAACAGAACTCAAATAGAATCACAGACTCAATTCTTGCATTCATTTCTTGCAAGTAAAAACTACCTAGATTCAGTATGCATGCTATGAAGAAGATGTTTTATTCATCTGATATCATAAGGTATTCGGAACGAATGTTAAAAATCTTATAAAGGCAAAATAGTTCCACATTGTATATAACAGAACGCAAATAGAATCGCAGACTCAATTTATAATCCATTTCTTGCAATTAAAAACTACCTAGATTCAGTATGCATGCTATGTAGAAGAGGTTTTATTCTTCTGATTTGATAAGGTATTAGGAGCGAATGTTAAAATTCACCTATACTGTATCACGAACACAAAACTTACTAAAATGACCATTCACTGATACTCCTCGCTTTATTTCTCATAGTTTCGGTTCTGGACCTTCTATCTGCAATTTCATCACGATTTTTATTTAAAATCTACTAACAAAGCGATAAGTTTAGTTAACCAATGGCTAACAAATCTTTAAGAAACATTTTTTTCTTCTTGAAGTTAAAACTACTACTCATTGTATACTTCAGATGCAAATAGAATCGCAGACTCAATTTATACTTCATTTCTTTCACGCACAAATTACTTAGGTTGAGTATGCATGCTACATACAAGCTATATATTCCTCTGATTCTATATCATATTAGAAGAGAATGTAAAAGTTACTATTCGGAAATTGTGTAACACGGGCACAGAACTAATGCAAAAAATTACCATTCACTGGTATTTTTTATCTTCTTTCTTATGGTTTCAGTGCTGTCTTTATTCTCCTCACAATCCTTATTTCGAATTCATTATCAAAACAATAAGTTTCAGTCTGCCTTGCCTATCAAATCCATCATTCCTTTCTTTTCTTTTAAGATAAAAAAACATCTGCTCGTTTCAGATGCAACTAACATCGCACATCCAATTTTTTCTATGTTATTTGTTTCAAGTTCGGATTATTTACATTCAATATGCTAGCAAAGCTATGAGATTTCCGATGCAAGCTGCAAGCTAGCTTCTACTGCTAGCAAAGTTCAAAGATGTTTTTCAAATCAGAAGAATGTCTGCCATCTACTCATTTCGGATACAGCAGACATCGTGAATACTATTAAAATTCTAGACCAGACTAGCGTAGCCGAATAGCAGACATTCATTATTAATTCTGCGTTAGGCACAGGCGATCCTTTAGATCGCTTGATATATTCGACATTTCTCCTTAAAATCGGAAGTAATAAATGTGTGTCTCGTTATTTATCTTTAGAAACTTTTAAGGATTGCAAATTAACAAAACTTCGAAGTAGCGGCTCGTATATTAGGGTTGAAAAACTGCAGCGGCTTCTGAAAGTATTTTCAAAGCTGCATTTTCATTTTATAAAATCTAATTAATTTTATTTCCCGTAATGAGGGTACGATGCGCTGTGTTTATTTACTCACTCTGTAAATTCGTTGCTCAACAAAAATGGATAAAATAATAAAAGTTTGACGTGTATACACACACACACATGAAGCAAGAAGAAAGAAAGATGCAGATCGAAATTGAACGTTTAAGAAAAATCATTATGTTTACAGTTGATTCATTAAATACTAAAAGCAATTTTTCTCTCTTTGAATTTGCAAGTATCAGAACTGCAATTCGAGCATATCAGGCGTGAAGAGCAGACGATATATTTTTCCCTTCCATCCAAAGTTTTCCTCCGATCCCTAAGCAGTTTTCTTTCCATTCCAACTCCTTCTTTTGTTTTCTATCATTGGCTGTTTATGAATTTTTATACAAACATATTTAGTTTATCGAATATTTATTTTCTTTTTCTCGAAGTTGTTCTTTGAAAAAAGTACGGATATTTTTTAAACAATATTAACTAGATGAAAAGTTTATAAAAATACATCAACTCTGTTTAATTATTACATGTAAAACGCACATTTCAGATCTTTAAAAAAAATGTATCTTCGCCGCTTTCACGGGGCCAAAAATTGAATATAAGATATACAGTTCATTCTATGTAGATTTTAAGCATTATTCAAACGTCTCCAAGCTGACATATTCAATAAAAGCCAAAATCGCACATCACACAGGGAATGGAGCAGAAGAATAGCACTTGTAGTAAACAATGGCACACAAGTAGCAAATTGGTGCTAAATACTAGAGCTGCACAAGCATTCGGACGATACTTCATTCAACTATTCGCGCCTTCGTTTGCTACTTTCCATTAACTCAATATTGATTGACGGCATTTCTATCTCTCGCCTTCTCACAGTCTTCGCGACAAATCAAAGAAACTTCTAGAAAAATTGGCGTAATTCGAGTCTTAATAGAATTATCGACAATATTTTTGCAGTTACTGAAATCTTTGATTTTGTTGCAAACGTCAACAATTTCGCAGCCAAATTTGTCGCCAAGTTTGGGGACAATTGTTTCGCATCCAATCAGCATCCATCAGAGCTATCTGTGAAACTGTCTTTTTTATTATATTACTATAGTTGAACAACTGATTGTAAAACCCTCCACGTTTTTGCGCATGCGTTAGGATGGGTTTAATTCTTCAAAATAGGGGTGCAAGGAACGATGAAAGGAGATGTTTACATTTACTAGTATCTAATAGGCTAAATCCAAGGTCAAAGGGAATACAAGAAATGCACTCATCGTTCCGCATCTCACCCCTTAATGAGATGGAGTCGTCGAAATGTGATCGTCTCAGAATCCGTTGACGAACTATAATTGCACTGAAAAGCAGCATTGCAAATTCATAACAAATATGAAACATATGATAACCGTTCCTAATGAAAGTTTAAAGACATTAAGGGAATTGTGACGATGTATGCTTTCGAAATATTGATTTTTTTAATAATTTAGTCACAAAAAACTGATGATATTTCACTATTTTTATGACTAATTCAATGACTTTTATTTATCTTGCTAGTTTCTTAACAATAAGTATTACAATTAAAAATTTCATTTGTAATCATTTGTTTTTGGAAATCATTTGAAAGCAAAGATTGGAAAAATATAATTAAAAAATGGTAACACTACTTGCATAAATTGGGACAAAATATACTAATTTTTTTTTCTAATCAGAAGTATATAACACATTTTAAATACTATTTATCTTTAAATTAATCAATATTAAGTTAGTATTGCTGCAAAATTGAGATCACCTAACATTATGAATCATTTCAAAATCAATCTATAAAAATAAAAATCCAAACTAGAGCATCTATATTTGGCAGTAATATAGAAAAATTTCCGGTAAAATAGCCACGTTCAAATTATACATTTATGCTATCACTAGCATAAACAGATGAGATTAAATAGATGAACCTGAAACAAATAATTTAACATATGATCAGAAAATTTAAAGAAATTTATAATAAACATATTTTGAAAAAAAAAACTATTTTTTAGACATTTAAAGCTTTAATATATGCCGATTCATATGCTGTATTTTTGTGAATTCATAAATCATATATTTATGTATAAACTCATTAGATAAAAAATGCTTATATTTGAATTTTTGATTATAACAACGTATTAAAAATGAATTGTATTAAAAAATGAATAAGTATTATTTATTTTCGATTTTATATCATTTCAACTTATCTTAGAGACAAATAATTTGTATATTTCCCTAAGTTCCTTATTCTTCCTATGTTTGTGTATTCCATTCATCCAGTGTAGGATTTATAGGTAGATTTAAACAGCTGCTTTGGAGTCCAGTTCTATGTCCGAACTTCAATCAACCCATTTTCAAATTAGCATGCTAATTATGACCATGAATTCTCCCTTTCCAAACAAATTGCTTACAAACCATCACCACCACAGACGCCTCCTATTTTGAATACCAATTTAATTATAAGCATAATTGTGAAATATGGATCGTTGATGGAAATGCAAACTAATGTCTTGTGATGTTGTATTCAAAGTTGTACTATATTCTGACATTCAGCAAGCGACTAGATTTTGGTTCTGAACCGCAAAGAATTCGGCTGTTTCAACTAAGGGATAAAATGAAATTTAAACTAAAATATCCATTCATTTCACTTATTATATCAGTTACGTAAATTTTTTCGTGATCTTTCCTGTTGCTGTAACAGGAAGTTTAGACACAACAGGAAATTAGATAGGAAACAAAGAGATACAAATATTCTTACTGATAAATATAGATAAAGCATAGTTTATGTACTTAGTGATTTCACAATAAATATTAATATATTATTTTTGCTGATGATATTTTTAGTAATTTTGTTAATAATTATTTTTAGTAGTATGCTTTTAATTATTGATTCAGTTGAGCATTTATATTTTAAATATTAGGGTACAGTTTTTACAGTTTTCACAATTTATCATATATATATATGTTTACATGTGGCAGATAATCAAGTAGAAAAGAATGGAAGCTGACTTTTTGCACAAAATAAAATAGAATGTGTATTTGAGATTTCAGAGTGCAGTTGTTTCTTAGATTGCAGATTGCAATTAGATTTCTTAGATTGTAATTTTAGTGTATTTATTCATGAAAATGGATCATATGACCAAATTCAAAACATGGTTTTGATTATTTTCAGCGAATGAATCAAGAGAAAAAATAATAATGTTTGCTATGAAGTATGGTATTCCATAATTTATTTCTCTACTTTTTTTGGTTTACAAAGAATAAATTTAAAATTTTGGCAGTTCAAAACACTTCTTGCAAGAGATGCTTATAAAATAATCTGGTTTTCGAAATGCACGTTGTAAACTGTTCTATACACATAAAATATCAGCCAGTTTATCTTACATTTTATAGTGGAATGCCAAATATTAAAAAAAAATTACTAATTAACTTCTAAAATAAGATAATTTTTATGTCTGCTGAATATTACGTTTTAAAACATTCTTTTGACAGGAACGAACATGAAGGTTTTATTCAAAACAAAGAGTGCTTTGAATAAAACCAGCAAGGATTGGTTAAGCATGATTCTATGAATAATTGCAATTCGGCAAAAAAAAACCCATTGAAATCCAGTTATAGAGTTAAAATTAGATATATCAAGAATATGAAATATAAAATTTGACTGAAAGTCTTACTTATATCCCTCTATTTTTTTATATTTAAATTTCAATTTTGAGATAAGAAATTTTTCAAAATTGTGCCTATTTTTGGCATAAACATTTAGCGTAAGGAATGTTACATCTAATCTCTGCCAAATTTTTCTGGTATTAATGGTTTGAAACCCCATTCTGTTTCACTTGTTAAGCTAAAATTAGAAAATTAAAGGAAATAAAAAAATTTAAGAAAATTTGAATTTGAAACATCGCAGTGATAATGTCCTAGGATCAATTCATCTGCGTTTATTATATTTTTAAAATGTACACTTTATAACAAAGATAGCATGTGCAAAATAATATCGTTGCCATGCCTATAACCGCAATTATTGAAAGAATTAAAACCACTGCTGTTTAAAAATAAAAATAAAAAATATCAAAATGAAAACAAACTGAAAACCTACATTTTATGAATTCTCAAGAGTAATAGAAATAATCATTTGCAATAAATTCCTGAGAAGTTGTTGAAGAAGTACCTTAAAATTTCAATTAATTTTAGATTGAAAATTAAATTAAAATTTGGTTTAAAACTCTTTATACTACTTCCAAAGAAATTACTCTCTGTCAAATTTGATAGCTCCAAGTGCAATAACTTGCCCTGTGAGGGTTCCGCACAATTATTGCATATCATTAATAATAAATAGTATGCAATCTAAAAAAATAAACTTTTTTTTACACGATCATGTTAAAACATTTTAGTGCATTTAGGAATTCTTATTTTAAAAAACTATTTTTATATTATATACTAATTAAAACTTGTATTCTTTCCCTCAAATAACATGCTAAAGCGTTTACAAAAAATATAATCATCTCTTAAAATTAACAAATAAATAAAAACTATATCCTTGCAAAGTTAAAAATATCATAAATCTCTCTTTTTTTAAGAGTACTCTTGAAATCTCTATCCCTATTTATAAATCCTTTGAGATATCCCATTTAGAGTATATTTTATATCCTTGATATCTTGCCATGACGGTATTTTTCTTTCTTTTAAACTTTTCTCTGAAATATACAGTGAAGTAAGAGAAATAATATATAATTCCTTAATGTAGACTTCAACTTCTTTAGTGGATTTGATAAAAAAAATACTTTTTAGATGTAATAAAAAGGATTATTTTTTGTTGACTTTGAAAGAATGGATATGATTAAATATTTACTCACCCTCTAATTCCATTTAACTTTTGCGGTATGGTATTTTTTATAGTCAGTTTATTATGAAACATTTTTACCAAATATAAGTCGTAGAAAATTGTTTTATAGTGGAAAAAATATATATTCATACAGGAAGCTCTTTTATTAACTGCATTCTTTGAATGCTTGATAAACGAGTTAAGTCTTTCAGTTTTATATTTTCGTTTCGTTTTTCCCATTTAGAATTTTTCAATGCCAGAATATATTTTTTATGTAACTTCAAAGTTATTATTTTATTAAATATTAAGCCACAGACTATCAGCTTCAGAATAAGAGGATATCTGGTTTGATACCCGACTCTTTTAACAGTCCGCTATACCTACTGGCCTGGTCCTTGTTAAATCTGGAACTGTTTATGCAACATTCTTTTTTATCTTTATCCTTTACAATGATGGATTTGCAATTTCCAACTTTATGGCAACATTATGGCGACTTTCAAATCATTTTATAAGATGAAACGGGGGCATTATGGTAGCACTCATTCAGATTCCAGATACCAATTTCAACATTCAAGTATTTTGAAGAAACATGCGTTTCTAGACTTTGTCACAAAAGGAATGTTGTGGTAATGGCTCATGAAGAGATTGGCGCCGATCGAAAGGATTTTTTTTTCATATAACAACACTGAAGAAACCTAAGCGTAAAGCTATGGTGCAACCTATTAAACAGGGCTATTCATTGAACAAACCCTTAGTCATTTTTAATAGATGTATTCATTTAAAGACTACTGAACATAATTAGAAAGTATATTATTTCACAATGTAATAAGTCTGCAGCAGTGTGTGAGATGTTTGTTGGAATACTTTACAGTTAAAAGAAATGTACTAAATAAATTTTGCAACTGCTTACAATTTTTGCAACTAGGCAAGCTTCTTAGTTTATCTTTATAGATTTACTATTATATTCGAAGGTTCTCAAAGGGCCGGGATAGCCTGGTTGGTAGAGTGTTGGATTCGCCTCCCATAGCTTGCGAGTTCGAACCCAGCCGGCCGAAGATTCCCCTCGTGTGTGGTGACTGACGCGCGTATAAATCTGTCGTGGCCACAAAGTCCTCCATGTCGAGAGTCATACCGATGGGGGTACTGGATCAGGGGGTGATCATTCTCTGATCCATGTCTAAATTATGATCTGTGAATGCGATGCGAGAATGAAGTCCGTCCCGTAAAAGGGGTTGTGACGTGTGGGTAGCTAAGTCGTACTCTTGGGACTGGTTGGCTCTACGATTAAAACAAGAGGCACTCCCCCTTGGGCTTAAATCGGCCGTGCTTGTTCGTAGCAAGTGCCATAAGTATCAACAACAGCAACAGGTTCTCAGAATTTTTAAATTTGATGAAGATTTTTGAGACAAGGTCGATGTATCCCCCAGTTTGTAAATCGTATGCATTCGCTACGTACTATCAGAAGCTTCAATGGCTTAGCATTGAAATCCAAATTTTTGGGAGGGTCGAGGTGCCCTGGTGGTAAAGTCTCGGCTTCCGAACCGGAGGATTTCAGGTTCGTGACCTGATTCCACCGAAGAACTGTCGTGTAAGGGGGTCTGTTGCACGTTAAATCCGTTATGAACAAACGTCCTCCCACTGGTGTGGCGTGGTGTGGGAGGGGGGTGCTAGCTCAGGCGTCATCCTCGTCATCTGACCGCGGTTCAAAATTACGAGGACCGTCCCAAAATAGGCCTTTTGTTGCTTCAAACGGGAAGTTAATATAACAAAACAAAACCAAATTTTTGGGCGAATAGCGCCCTCTATATCAACCGACTGGAGTTATCGCTCTTGTTTCCGATGCAATTGAATGTTGTTTTATGTTTTCAATCTGGATTATAAACAGAATTTTGATTTATGAGTATATGAGTCAATCTTTAACGACAGACAATTAAATTATTACTCACAGAAAGAAACATTGATCTACACGTACATCAATGCTAATTTTAGCATTGACTGAAACTAAAACTAAGAATCTAATTTTCTAAACCTTTATCTTATTTTCATTATTTTAGTTCTTGAATTGAATAACATCTGATCGTACATTTTTAAGCTAAGTATATGTTTAAAAGGTTACAAGAATTTACAATATATTAAATTCATAAAAATTTCGAATGTATAGTAAAAAACATACGAATTTTCTTGGAAGAAAACGAATTTAAAAAAAATCCAAAAACTGAAATACCTTATTATATAATTACAATAAATTCGTGAAAAATAAATTAATAAATTCAAATTCGAGTGAATGCAAATTTATAAAGCAGTTTACTATTTCTTTTTACGAAAATGTAAACTGTTTTACGAAAAAGTAAATAAAAATAGTGCGTTATTTTTGTATTCGAAAATTTGATGCATTATATTCGAAAATTCTCAAGAAATTTAATTAAAAATACAATTCATATAATTTATGAGCAAAATTCTTTCTGCAAAACAATGCTGTTAGACATTAATGCCGAGATGACACTTCCATAGTACAGCAGTACAGATTCCATAGAGTCAGAATACGAACAAAAAATTATAATTCGCCATTTCCTTCGGCCGCTTTACGCTGCCTAACAATTCCCATTTCTTCGCTATTAAGCAGCGATAAACTGCTTGATTAAAGCAGTAACTGTCTAGCGCAGTGCAGACAGTGACGCACTAATTGGAAAGTCACAATTTACATGGAAACTCTTAAGATTTGGAGCGTCTGTTGAAAACAGTTTTAAACAGCGACGAGCGAATTTTCAGTTGAGTCTTTGCCTCATCGAAATTTCACTGGAGTTCTATTGAAGTGAACGGACCATTTATTTATTGGATAGGATTTCTATAATCTAATGTATTCTTTAACATTGTTTTATAATAACCAATTAAATCACTCTTTTTATTATAATTTAATTTAAATAAATTTAATAGATTATAATTGAAGACTTTTTGCTAACGTCACCTGATCTTAAATAAATTAACTTACTTGATTGTTTCGTTAAATCAATGAGTTATTTATGCGAAAAGATTATTTTTGGATTTTATTCAAAATTTCAGACAGCATCAAGATTATGCAAATGATTGCTTAATCACCAAGGTCGTCTCAACAGCAGTATATTACAAATATTAAGGATGTTATTATTAATTATTATCGATTAATCGCATTGACTTTAGCATATTTACCGATATAATATATATATATATATATATATATATATATATATATATATATATATATATATATATATATATATATATATATATATATATATATATATATATATATATATATGCTCTGGCCTGTTGACGCTCTACAGGCCAGACTGTTCGACCTACAGCTACCAAATTTGGCACGTGTGCGCCTTGAAGATCGGGAATGTGCACCTCGCAGCGATATTTTTTTTAAATTTTTAATTAGAATTTTAACTAATAAAAAATTAAGCAAAATGTCGACGTTCATGCGCTATACTTCCGAAAATATTACAACACAAAATTGAATTTTGCATCATATTGAAGTTCAAAAAACAATATTTTCAATGATACTAATGTTTTGATCTGTAAATTAAATTTCCAATTTTAATGAATTTAAAAAAAATAATCATATTTTTCAGCAATTTACTTTGCAAAACATAATAATAAAATTTAATATGCACGAGCATGGCAAAAAATCAGCTTTTATTAACATGTTGCCATCACATTTACAAAAGCTCTGATTAAAAAATAATTTAAATACTACTGCAAATTAAATCTAGAAAAATGTAATTTTCAGCACGTAATTACATGAAATGAAATAAATAGGAAATGTGATATTTTCTAAAAAAAATAAATGAAAGACAAAATTTTTTATGATCGTTTGCAATATATATATTATGAATTCAATAAATCAGCGTTTTTTAAGGTAAACATGTTTTAAAATGTATAGGATACCCAGTCTAATTCCAATGCCATTGGTTCAAGGCCCAATGGTTATTTTGTAAATCTTTTGTAAAAAACATACATACTGTTTAGTACTGTTAAAACGATCTAAATGAAGTAAATAATTATATTTTGTGTAGCTTGAGTCAGTAAATGTATTGTCGAATTACGAGTTTTAAATTTTTTCGTACTCTGTTCTGTGAATCATATTTAACAAAATATTTTTGAGACACTAATATCTATATTTATAATAAAGTTCAATGTGCATGTGTGTGTGTGTGTTTTGCCGCTCAACAGACTAGACCGTTCTAGCTACAGCTACCAAATTAGGCACGTGTATATTTTGGAGGCCAGGAATGTGCACGTCGGAACGATTTTTTAAAAATTTTGATAAGGATTTTAACTAATTAAAAATTAAGCGAAATTTCGGTGTTTTTTCGGTATAACTTTCGTAAATATAATAACAAAAAAATTAATTTTTATATAATATCGAAGTTCTAAAAGTAAACTTTTCAATGATACTAAAGTTTTAACGAACAAATTAAATTTCTATTTTTAATGAATTTTTAAAAATAATTTAATCATATTTTTCAACAATTTATTTGATAAAAGCTCAAATTAAACAATCGATAAAAGCTCAAATGAAAAAATAATTTAACTATTATTGCAAATTAAACATATAAAAATGTAAATGGAATCATTTTCTATAATCTTTTACAATACTTATATTACTAATTCAATTAAACAGATTTATTTAAGAACGTATATGATTTAATATGTAAAAGCTATCTACTCTAATTTGAGCCCAACAGCTAATTTTAAATAAAAAGAGTTGCACTCCAATCAACTAAATCACTAAAACTGACCGACTTATGAAAATTTCTAACATCACTATTCTATAATATGGATGATTATAGATCATTTCATCGACCATCTGAAAGAAGCCAATCATCACCCAGAGTTTCTCAAGAGTGATTGGCCTAGATTATGAAAATGTTGATTGTTATAACGTTGTAATATTCAAAACTTAATAAATCGGTCAGATTTGAACTCATAAAAAAGAAACGTTTATTTATTTATTTAAAAGTTAGAGAGTCAAGAATATTTTGCAAAATATGATTCCTTAGGACCAAAAATTTAAAAATTTAAAGCATAATTTTTTGAAAAATATTCATTAATCGAAAAATATTAATAAAACATTATTATTGACAGCGTTTAAAATATATCCTTTTAAAAATAAAAATAAATACTGAATTTTTCATTATATCCGTGAAATTTTTATTGAATAATTCTTTGAGATATTCTAAAATAATTAAAATTATTCTATAGTGCACATAAGACCTCAATGCCGAACGACTCTTCTTTCAGTTCTCATACTTTTTTAAGACATGCTGGGATTCACTAAAATACGTTTTTATATTAATAGTAGTTTTATTATTTCCACTTAGAAGGATATGCGGGATACAATGAACAGAGCGGCTTAAGGTCTACGTAATAGTATAAATTAATTATATGACTATTAAAATTTGAAGCTTAATAATGTTTTTGTGAAAAACATATGATGAAAACAAGTTACATAAAATATTAATTGAACTTTTTAACGAGCATCAATACTGGAGAATCGACTGGTAGATAAATGCGGCTAGTTTAAAATAAAGCAATGCTTAGATACAACACTATTATAAAGACTAATTTTAATTTAATATTATTACACAGAGAGAGAGAGGGAGAATCATTGATATTGTCAATAGAGATAATTAAAGTATTTAGTTCAAATCTCTTCGTGAATTTATTCTCATAACTTTCTAGTTAAATTCTTATAAATTTCTAGTTAAATTCTAATTAAAAATGCGATATTTTGAAACTTTTTATCAATTAATTTAAAAAATAATTGAAGAGCAATTATAAAAGGAAAAGAATACAATGGAAATATATTATATAATGGCACCTCCTACGAGCTAAAGGATTCAATTTTAGTTCTCATTTGCACCAACATAACGAATTATAAAATAGTTCAGAATTATAATAATTTTGTTAGTAAAAAAAGCATGCAATACATACTATTATAGGTATTGGCATTTTTCATTATTCGGTGATGCGATAACAAAAGTCGAATCTGAAAATGTAATATCAATCAACAGGAAATGTGGTAAGGATACGGAAGTGAAACACACCTAGTCACAGCATCTGGAATTATCACAGCCGAAGAACGCTGTATACCGGTTATTTTGATAAGAAAAAGTTTGAGGAAAACGACGGAAATAGCAATTCATGAAAAATGATATGATGTCACTTCGAAATAAATTGATACAACAAACTATTATAAGTGTTTTGTTATTGAGTGAAGTCATAACAGTTGCATGCTTCCGTGTGATTGATTAGCTATATTAATCTTATACGGAAGGAAGTTACTCAAAAATAAAGTTATGATATTCTCAGAGATTATCAGCAATGGTGGGCTTCACTAAACTTTCTCGCATACTTTCCAATAAAGATCTTATTAACTTCTCCCACAAACAATTATGGACCTTGGATAAATGGAGAACAATGCAATTGGGGACAATAAGTACGAAATATAAATCTATGAAGAAATCTAACATTTTTAATGCATCCAATTCTGGTATCTATAAGTATTTTGCACCCTTATTTATAAATCGAATGGAGCAAAAATTTGATACGTAACTGTAATTGTTATCACAAAATCACATGCCGAATTTAATTGATTTAAGTCATTTCTTTCTTATACTTGTAAAAGTACAGACAGACAGATGGTCAACTTTTTGATATTTTTAGTCCAAAAGTTGATAATAATGAACATTTCAGATGAAAATCTGTGTATGAAATATTATCTATGTAGCTATTTAAATTTTGAAGTTATTCAATTCTCTTGTACAAGGATAGTCAGATACACAGATTTCCTCTGACCGGATTTCATTCAAGATTTAATTGAAATCTTAATCTTAAGACAGTGAAATCCATATACCAAATTTTACTCGTTTATAAAAAAGCGGTTTTAAGCTATCATGTTCACAGAGACAGGAACATTAAGCTGAAAATATGTTTTTCGAACTCAAGAAGATCTGAAACATGGAAGTTCGCCAAGTATGAATTTTTTGACGATTATAATATTTTATCTGTAGTTCGTTTATGATAAAATAAAAAAAAGAAATTGTTTCTACACTAATTCAAGTCTATGATAGATAAAATCTGATGTCTTTTTTGATTTGCTATAATCTAGAATATATAGAATGAGCAAACTTCCCACATTTTGATTATCACTCTGGTTATTCGTTATCTGTAAAGAAATATATTATTTAAAGTTTCTGAATGGTGAATATTGCATTTTTTAAAGTATAGAAGTCTTTAGGATTAAAAATTTCTTTTAAATTACAAGTTTAAGTATTAATATCATCACTGATCTTCTAAGTAAATAAGTATTTTAATGGAATTCCAACTAAATTAAATTAATTTGAATCTAGTATCAAAAAATACAAAACAGAAGTATATCACATCTTCATTAAAATGCTGAAAATGTTCGCAAAGTTGCATTAAATTTCATGATTTCAGTAACAAATAGAATATAATTTTTGTTATTGAAATCAATTTTTTTATTTAAAGTGTTGAAATGTCAATTATAGTTAATAAATGAAAATAATTTATAGAAATAATTATTAATGCACTTATTATAATAATGATTACATTATTGATTTATAATATTATTGAAATAAGAATTACAATTATAAAAATTATATTAGAGAATTACCGTTTTTTTTTTTTTTTTTTGAAAATAATAGCTGGTCTGTTATTAATTTTTGCTGCAAAAGGTGTACGAGAATTTATTTTCAGGAAATGTGAAATTTATTTATTTGTGTATTATTATTGTGGATTATGCATTATTTATTGTGGATTATGTATTATTTGTGGATAATAATTATATATAATCATACATATTAAAAATTATATCGCTGAATGAAGCCATCAATCTATCGTTGTGATGCTTTTAATTCTTTTGGTCATTTATTTAACTGAGATGCCACTGTAAATGGCAAAAAAACGAATATCAGATTTGCTCATGACCAAACATTAGTTTTTCTATTAATAAGAGGTTCGCAGATGACGTCTCCATTTCGAAAAACAATTATTCTCTTTCCGCATTTCCCTTGTCCACATGTCCCCCGGGGGGGGGCACCTCGAAATGAGGATGAGATGCTTCCGGCATGGTGGTTGGATCTCGCCACCCTGGTGGGTATACTAATAGGTGGGGGATCTGGCTCCTCCCATCAATGACGGGACGTACTTCCTTCGGGGAGGGTTGTACCGTGGCCGGTGACGGCCCTTAGGACTCAACCAATGTTGCTGTTGCGGCGGTCCGGTCCTTCAGTTTTATGGTTTAAATCCGTGTGCCTTCGGGCGGGTCGGAGAGTTAGATGGTTGATGGTCCTCATATCCATTCTATAATTCTAATAGTATCAAGTCAAGCAGTAGACAATTCAGTAGAAAAAGTCAGTAGAAAATTTATTAGAAACTTTATTTCTAAATTTTTGTAATATTTAAAGGGATAAAGTATGTTTCGTTTTCGACAACAGGATATGAAAATACCGAACAATTTTTTAACTCTTAAAAGTACTAAATTTTAAGCGATTTGAAAAAAGTATTTTGCAGGATCGTTCGGATTTCGATAACTTAAGATTATTTGTATCGAATTCTTCTCTTTTGGCCAATCATTAGTGTCGTTTGCGTCCGTCTTATACAATGATGTTCCTTTCCATGAAGAATATTCTAACACATATAGCATAAAAAGATAAAACTGTGATTTCCTTACATTAGTACCATATACTGGTATAAATATGAATGTTCTAATATCTTATTTTCGTATCCAAAAAAATCTCATGTGCATGGATAGATAATCTTAGTACTTCCCAATCCGAAAGTTTTAGAATTCTTGAAATTTCTTATCGATAACACACATTATTGCAAAAAAAGCTAAAATTGTCCTTTCTTTACATTAGAATCATCTACCGGTATATGTTTGAACGTTCTAATTTCTTATTTTCTGTCCAAAAAATCTCATGTTTTTCGATAAATAATTTTAGAATTTTCCAATCCAAAAGGTTTTACATTTTTTTTAAAAAATTCTTTTTCTTAGTTAAATTACTTTATGTACGCATAAGTATTTAGAGCACCAGTAATTTTCAATTCATTGCTTTACGTATGAGCTAACCTATGAATATAAACCAATCCCATGACTACATATTGCTATTAAATTATAAATGTTCAGTTTATCTATGCTCTAAATTTCTCAGTATTGTAATTTTACTTTTTTTTTATTCGTTTTGTAAATTATACAGACATTAAATAAAATCATCTTTCCTTCGCTTGTAAGAATGGAAAATAAATCAGGTCATAAAATAACCGATGAAACTATCTCTAAACTGTTTATATTTCAGGGCAACAATGTAATTTATTGGTGAAAGTTAGATGTAAAAATATTTTTGAAAACTGAAAAATTCAAAAAAAATTCTCAATTATTAAAATAATTCCATTAAAATGACATTTTTAAAAAAAAAAATTGTTAATAGTCTAAAATTCATTTTTATATAATAATATTTTCGAAATTTATCGCGAACAGAGCCCAAAATTTAGCTTTATTTTCATTTCACGAAATTGTAATTAAAATTTTAAAAAATAATTCCAAACTTCTCATTTTCAACTTCCAGAACATATATGTGTCAAATTTAATAGCTATAGGTCAAATGATGTTGCCTGTATAGAGCCAAAAACGCATACGAAGTAATCTTTATTATTAAAAGATACCTATATATATGGATAGATGAATTTTTGATAGACCAGAATGTATTTCTATAAGAAGGATACATTTTTATTGCTTGATATATATTATACACTTTTTTTGTTTTTGTTTTTTGGTAATAAAACCTCCGAATTGATGCTCTATAAGTTAGATTGGGTCTCATTAAATGTCGCACAGTAAGCAAATGTTACACAGTTTTTTGCCTGAGGTAATGATGAATATCTCCCCATATAAGGGAGAAATGAATACATTACTAACCGAAATATATTTTTCGTATATTGAATCTTACATTTAAGTATTTATGTTCGATGTACTTTAATCTATTATGTTGAAGATTATATTTTAATATTATTATGTGATATATTTTTCTTCTTTGAATTGCCTTTATTTGCTCCATCTCTTCAAAGAAGCGTTAAAATATTTTGTTCACATTTTTACAAAATATCTGGAAAACCATTTTTCGTTCAGATTTTTTTTTTTTTTTTTTTTTTTTTTTTTTTTTTTGTAAAATCTTGATTTTTTTGGAGAAATGATCTTGATACGAAACACATACTGATTACATAAGAATATTTTTTTTCTAATTTAACTTACATAAGAATTGGTCATTTAAATAAAAAAAAACAATGAATGCGCTTAGTTTAACATGTTATTCGAAAGAATCTACTATGTAGCAGTATTCATTTTATCATTACTTATATTAATGAACTTACATTCAATTTTAACATGGTGAACTCGTGTTCGAAAAGGCACTATATGGTATTGCAAGCATGTGAGCAGATACAAAAAAAGGTTCGAATAGTTGGTTATAAATTTTTTTTGTCTGTTAAATCCCTTTTTTTTTCATGAAGGACACCTATATAGATAAACAAAAAGTAAAATATTAAGTATAAATACATAAGTGAAAAAATAAAGCAGAACGCGCAATTGGAATCGAGAACATACAACACACGCGTCATTCAGGTTGTTCTGACCACCATACTGCACTGCCTCACATCGAAGAGGAATATACTTATTTTAATAGTTATTTATAAGAAAAAAAAATGTATGTAAAATCGCTTTATTTAAGAAATGCACCTATATAGATAAAAAACGAAACATTATCCAAATATAAAATTTGATTCAAACCGTTGGAGCCATTTCGGAGATACACGAAATAAATAAATTTATATATGTATGACACATGAATTGCTTGCTTAAAGTTCTAATGCATGCAGTTATTTGTTTTTAATATGTCAGGTAACATAACATGCTGTAAGAAACGTCTTTCCGGAAATTTTGAAAAAAAAAAAATCTCAATTCAAATCAGGCATTAGACACTTTAATAAGAAACTGATTGTACTGCTAGAGTGGAATTATTTTATGCAAATGATTTTAACAAAATATAATTGTTAAAACTACCGATGCTCTGTTTTTTTAAAAAAATATTTAATAAATAAAAAAATTCGTTTAGTTTTGTATCCAACCTCATGACAAAAAAAAAAGTTACTGCATCACAATTAATGCTCAAAATATTGACATCACGATATATTTTTGGTCGAAGTATTTTTTTTTCAGCATCGCTACCAGATTTGAAAGAAAAAAGTCTTTTCTGTCTTTTTGTAGATCAAAAATTGTTTGCACATTATTCTGTGATACAACAAGCGTTATTTTCCAATACACTGTTTAAATTTATTCTTTATCATTATTTATTAAAACATTGTTTAATAATATCAAAATAATGCTATTTGTCTTATTTCATTTATCATCTCATACTTTTTTTATTTCTTGGTATATTGTTCCCAATTTAATTTTCATGAATAAAAATTTAATGCTTCAAATATCTCCACGATAAGATATTCTATTCCCACTGATAAGCAGAATGTTACTCTCGCTTGATACGTAGAATCCCAGAAAATCTAATAAGTAGATCGTGCGTACTGTGTGTTGAATTTCGAATCGCTAGGTGACTTTGTTGTTGTTGCCTTCATCTCCAAAGCGTAAGTTGCTTTTTAAACCGATAACTGTGTTTTCAGAGGCACCATCAAAATTACCTGAAACTAGAAGTTAAAAAAAGGATGTGAAATTTTGCTTTTTTTCGCCCCAAGAATTTTTTTTGTTTGTTTATGTGGCTTTATTCAAAATATCAGATGGCATGGACGCATTGCAAATTTTTTGTTGCAGTTTCAATTTTTTCGAAGAAAAAAAATGATTTAATGACAAGAATAAGAAAAGTTAAATTGTCATATTCGGTACAGATGGCGCTGTGTTTGATTGGAAAATGTATACAGCAGACAGAAATATTTTCAAATCAAATCCAAGCTGTAGAAATGTGTTTATGTGGCTTCATTCAAAATATCAGATGGCATGGACGCATTGCAAATTTTTTGTTGCAGTTTCAATTTTTTCGAAGAAAAAAAATGATTTAATGACAAGAATAAGAAAAGTTAAATTGTCATATTCGGTACAGATGGCGCTGTGTTTGATTGGAAAATGTATACAGCAGACAGAAATATTTTCAAATCAAATCCAAGCTGTAGAAATGTGTTGATGATGGGAAAATGAATACATCTCTGAATTCTACGAAAGATGTAAAATCCCATCTTTCTTTTTTCCCTTTTCCCAATTTTTATATTTTACGATTCAAAATTTTCACAATTCAAAACTTTAATATTTTTGTTATATAATTGTATGCTCGTATTTTCTTGTACAGGGATAGCTTCAGAGGGCTCTGAAATACATTCTATTAGTCCAAATAAGATAAAGTTTGAACTACAGATTATTCAGATAATGCGCTTTACATTTATTAATTATAAATAATTACTACAATATTTCACCAATAGATGGCGTTGTAACACAAATTTCATTTATTTTCATATATTGAAAATGTGAAACATAATTTACGTTACATCGCATGTCTATTATCATTTCTCTTTGGATAAAAAGAAGGCGGATTCGGCACATTAGTTTCATTTCAATAGAAACATTAGTTTGTTCGCCATGCCTACGTTGCAAGAAATAGCGCTACTGGTGAAATTTTTCTACCAGAACCAACAAAACTCCGTTGCAGCTCTAAAGGAATTCCGTCGTATAAAGCAGATACGAAGAGGTCCAATGTCTGCAGGTGCCCTACGCAAGATGATGCAGAAATTTTAAAAAAACTGGTCAAATTGGCCTTTTTCCAGGTAGAGAACGATAATAAATCCCGTTTTCCATCATAGAAAATGTTGCTACCGCGCTAGTTGAAGCCAGCAGCCAGCCGCTGCATAATAGTATGAGCTTGCCAATTGTTTCCCGTGTTCTGGACACGCCGTATTCAACTATAGGAAAAATCGTACGCAGATTTGCTTTTCATCCATACAAAATCAAGTCTGTGCACCTGTTGCAGGACGGCGATTTAGAGGTCCATATACCTTTCACACTTCAGTTCCTTGCTTGAATGCTGGTTGTCACTTGGCCATGGAACATTTTGTTGAGTAATGAGGCCCACGTTGGCCTCAATGGGCAAGTTTACACTCACAACTGTCGAATTTCTGCAGAGGTAATCCAAGAACAACCCTTGCATCCTGAAAAAGTGACAGTGTGATGTGGGTTTACAGCTACCTTTATCATTGAACCATATTTCTTTGAAAAGATAATTTCAAATGGAATCCAAATCTGTTCCATCACAGGACAACGGTACCATGATATGCTGAGGGATTTTGCAATCCCAACTCTTCTACAGCGTGGATGCCTTCAAGACATCATTTTCATGCAGGATGGCTCATCCCTTCATATTGATCGTCGTGTAAAGCGATTGTTGATACAGCATTTCACAGAAGCACGAGTTATCAACCGTCATTTCCCAATAGCATAGCCCCCTCTCTTGCCGGACATCACCCCTTCCAACTTTTGGTTATGGGGTTATTTGAAGGACAATATCTACCGTCAAAGACCATTATCTCTACCAGATCTCAAGGACAACATTTGGCGGCATATTCTTAATATTCTGGAATACTCACTCCGGTCATCTTTAGAAAACATGATTCTTCGATTAGAGTATATTGTTGAAAAAAAGGGAGGACATATTGAGCAATTTTAATTTTACTTTATTTAACAATTATAAACCATATTAAATGGTTTTATGTGTATCACAACGCCACCTAACAGTGAACTTTTGTACTAATTTTGTATTTAGTAAATGTAAAGGTCTTCGTCTCAATAATCTGTAGTTCAAATTTTATCTCATTTTGATCAATAGAACGCATTTTTGAGCCCTCTGAAGTGCGTAACTTATTTCTTGCTAATCTTGTATATTTATTTTTCATATATTTATTTTAATGTATCTCCATATATTCTTGTTCCCATGCTATTCCACTCACAATATTGGAAGAAAATATTTTTAGCTTTTTTTGTTTACACGTAGTCAGAAGTTTCAGTTCCATTTTTTCCCCTTTGCTGTTCCAGCTAATATTATTTTTGGAGACAATATTAAGAAAAACTATCTTTAATACCTCACTTCATCCTAGTTAGTATACTTCATACAGCACCATTTATCCAGATATTGTATATAATCTTTCGTAGCCAGTTTTGGACAAGACTTATAAGAAAGTGAATATCGTCTTTATAACAATTTCCAATTGTAAAAAGGGAAACATTGAAAATAATCAGAATAACTAGTTTTATTATATACTTCACCACAAAATTAATCAAGGCGGTATAATTGATTTTAGGAATAAAATTTTATATTCAGGGAAAGACTCTGAGCCTACTTGTAAGACTCAGAAAAAGGAAAAGTAAGGAGCGTACTTGTAAGAAAAAAGGAAAGAACACATTATTTTTCTAGAAAAGAAACAAAATATATATCATATTGTGCCTAATCTTTCGTAGCAAGCATTGTGCAAGGTTTATGAGAAATAGAATACCGACTTTTTATTTTCCATCAGTAAAAAGGAAAACATTGAAAATATCAAAGTAACTGTAACTATAAATTGAATTACACAAATTAACGTAAGACAGTGTAATTGATTTTTAGGAATTAATTTTTGTTGTCAGGAAAAAATTCCAAGCTTACTTGTGAGTCTAGAATAAAGGGAAGAACACATAAATTTTCTGGAACCTCATTAGCACACATATATTGTACAATATTAAACAATATTCGCAATATTGTATAATATTGTCTAATGTTTAATAATTTAAAATAATATCTTAGAACATTGTACAGTACTGTGTAACCTTCTGTGTTACCTGAGAAAATAAACAGATAATCTTTCGTAGCTAGTGGTGAACAAGGTTTATGAGAAATAGAATGTACGCCATTTTATTTGCCAAAAGTAAAAAGAAAAACATTGAAAATAACCAAACTAGTTTTATTATAAACTTAATTGCAAAAATTAACTCAAGACAGTATAATGGATTTTTAGGAATTTATTTGTCAGGAAAAGACTCGGAGCTTACCATATACTTGCAATTTTAGAAGAAAGGAAAGAACACATCAATTTTCTGGAAAATAAACATAATGTTTATCAGATTGAGATTTCCTGTCACACGAAAATTGAAGATACCCATTTAATCAAGCACAAAAAATAAAAACAAAAAATTCCGGAACATTTGTTTTTCAAAGTTACTTAAATCCAGATAAATTACAACCCTCTTCAAGTTACCCGGCGCAACCGAAGCTTATAAATCTGAAAACGCCTAAACCATAATCAAAGACCATTAGTGAGAGAATGATTGAAGCAATTTCCAAACATTCTAGACTTAATCGGCTGCTTTAGCACCTCTGTACCGAAAAAAAAAGGCGGTTATTTTGCTTTC
The DNA here is from genome assembly GCF_947563725.1 of Argiope bruennichi. Classification (NCBI taxonomy): domain Eukaryota; kingdom Metazoa; phylum Arthropoda; class Arachnida; order Araneae; family Araneidae; genus Argiope; species Argiope bruennichi. The sequence goes on along the minus strand of NC_079161.1, from coordinate 37,608,670 downwards.
CTAAAAAAACAATACTTAAAGCAGAATTAGTTAAGCTAACTTATTACAAGTACGAAATCCGCCCACTGCCCTGTGAGTTAGTTTTATGCAAATTAAATAAGGCATTTTTGGAATGCTGAAAAAGCTAATTTCCACCAATTAAACACTCTATTTATTGGCTTAAAAAGAGTGTGAAAAGCTTTGAGATAAGAAAAAACGGAGTAAAAAACACAATTTGGAGGTGTAAAATAAAGGTTTAAAGAGATATTGTATGGAAGACATTTCAAGACCAAGTGTTTTTTAAAAATAATTGGTAATTTCCTTTTTGCTTCGCAAAGTGGAAGAAATTAACCCTTTTTTTGATGTGAGTTTCTTCAATTTCTGGCTTATATCGCCATTAGTATTTCTTAAGGTTTGACAACGTGAAATATTTGTTGCCTTTTCAGTAAAGTTAATTATTTTCTTTCAAAATATAAAAATAATGACAAAATTTAAGTAGTGATTACTAGAAATATGTAATAAAAATAAATTGCATATAATATATATGTAATAATAGCTCTTAATCTAATTTAAATCTTAATCAATTCCGTAATTTTTATTTTAATTTATCACGTATTAACTGCATTGTAAAGTGTTCTCTTATTTCCTGATCCATTTCCTATTTTTTTCTTTAATTAATTCAACATGCGCTCTATAAAACGGTCTATCCCCAACATTTTCAGACGCTACGAGTGAAAAGATAAAAATTCTTAATGCTTATAACATTCATTCAGGTACCTAAGATTCCCTTTTCAAAATCTACACTTGTCAAAGAAATCTTTATCAAAATTTCCTTGGAAAATCAATGGAGAGAAAAATTGCGGCCTCTTCTGCTCTTGTGTCCGATGTAGACTGATGCGTCCTTATTCTTTGTATGAAAATTATGTGGCGAGATCCAACCACCATACCGGAAACATCTCATCCTCATTTCGAGGTGATCTTTCTGAAAGGGATGCAAAAATTTCCCCAAAACAAAAAGAAACAATTTTCATAATGTTGGCATCTTTTATATAGATAAAATTAAAAATTTGATGTATTCGCAACTCCCAGATAAATATTTATTTTTATCAATTTATAATTAGTAATCATATATAACATTTTAAACAAGAAATCCATTTTTTTAGCTTAAAACCGATGGAGTTGTGAGATATTAAAAATGAGTGTTTTTGATGAATATTGCTGTCTGGAAAGATTGCTTAAATATTCACATACCAATTAAAATTTCGCTTTTCAAAATTTTCTTAAAATAAATTTGTATTCGTCCCCCAGATAGACTAAACAGTAATAACTCCATCAGTTTTAACCCTTAAATAATGGGGGTTTTTTTTTAATCCATGTTTTAGGCTATCAGTAATTTTCTTCTATATGTATATTTTCTTATGTTTCCTCTATGACTGACAATATCAAAGGGCAGTATAAAAAGTTCTTATTTATAATGTTTTGAAAATATATTTATTAATTAAAACAACGTAAATATAATTTTTCCTGCAAATTAAAACAATTTCTCAATTCGAAATATAGGCCTATCTAATAGTTTAGAAATTAATTATTCAACCCTATAAAAACGGACATATTGATATCCATATAGTTCACCATTTTGTTAATAGTATGGAAATATGCTATTTTTTTTATAATGTTTGTATATGCGAGTCATTATTTACTATAGTTAGAACAATCTAAGATTGAGATTCTGTCCCACCGTTGCTGAAGAATTAAAAATGTCACAATTTCTTTAGTTAATAAAAAATTGTAATAGATGTTTCTTAACATATGTAGTTTTCCCTTATTTCCTGCTTTGTCTCTTATATCTATTGTCATATTTTTGTTTTTTGCACAAAAATTTAAAATTCATTAGTATTAGTATTAAAGTAAGTGTACCTCAAATCCATTGCAATAAGGTGCAGACAGTATAAAATTAAACTTTATATTCATTAATCAATTTCTCAAAATAAAATAATGAAAATAAAAAAAGTTTATATTTCCATCAAAAACACGGGAATGTATAGAATTTTACAATTCTATCGCATTAGGAAGCAAGAGAAATAAATATCAAAATTCTAATTTAATAAACATAAAATAATCAAAAATAAAATTACTCATAAATTACTTAATTACTTAGAGAATTTGAAAGTTAATTCAAAACTATGAATAATATAATACATTTCTTCCGCTTGTTTTCCTCAATTTAATTAAAAACTGATAAATGAAATTTAATAAAACCAATGTGCTTACATAAAAAAACAATTTTAAAAATAACGCATCCTCACTAGATATACCGATTATGTTTTTCATTATCATGAAGGTATGAAAAGCAATTAATTAAAAATAGTTTTTTTTGTCTTGTTTTGTTTCTAGAAATTCAAATTTTTTAATTTATAATAATATTGCAAAAACTTGTAGGATAGCTGTATTATATTATAGCTGTAATATTATTCTGCTGTAGTAAATTTCAATTTTTTTAATATTAATCTTGATTAATGATAAACATATAAAAAAGATTTAATAAAGAGCCAGCTTATAAGTATTTTTTACAATTTAATATAAAACGAAAATTCCATATTTTGAAATGTATTTTTAATAAAAATTAAATTAGAGGTTATTAATAATGTTGTTTACGCTCGAGGGCGTGTTATAATGCGTGGGAATAAGGAGTGGGTGTTTCATTATTCTGACATTTAAAAATTGTCTCGACAATCTATTATTACTGAAAATAACAAATTCACTTTCAAACAATTCAATTATATAAAGTGAAGTTTCAATTTATTTCTATCATTTTTTTCTAAAATGTTTAAAAATAAGAAATTTAATTTTATGTCATCATTAGATACAAAGGTTTCAAGCAGTCATAAAAGAGCATAAAATAATTGAGAATCAATTTCTGAATTTTTGATTCTTAGCTTAAAGTATTATTTGTGGAAATTGCTCTGAACAAAATGGAGATGAATTTTAAATTTATTAAAGGAAATATGTTTATTATGAGAATTCTAACAATAAAGAAGGTTTTTAAATTGTATTTTAACGCATTAAAAGTCTAGAAATAATCGTTTATTTTTTCAATCAAAAATATACCAGTCAAAGGAAATAATATGAAAAATATGATCAGAATGAAAGATAAAATACTGACTTCAATGGATCGCTTACATTTTGTAGTGTTTCTAGCTGTCTTTGGCGACTAGCCGTTTGAACAGGCATATTGATCCGTGGTTTCCTTGAAATTGTCTTATATTATTGTTGTATTATTTTAATTGTCTTATATACCTTCTGCTCATTGTATATATGGACTTTTTTAATGTCAGTCAACCTCGTGACATCATAATGTTATTAAAAAATAAATGTCCGTTTCAAATATCTTCTAATCTTTGCGGTATTGTATCTTCACTTTTTTATTCGCTTTATAAACAACATGGATATTAAATATAATCCTTCTTCTTTAGATTCCAACAATGGAAGAAACCAAATAATAAATATTTGATGAAATAATTAAAAACCGCTAAAACTTGGAGGCCAGAAACTTGTAATTTATTGCTAGAATGGTGAAAAAAATATTTTAAAAAATTACAGAAATTCAAAAAAATTACGATAATACTAAATTGGCACCATTGAAAAGGTATTTCTTTTAGTTTTAAAATGGATATAACAATACAATTTAATAATGAATAAATAAATACAATTTTTGTGATATAATACTTTCGGAATTTATGGTGATAAATATCCAATGATGATAAATGAAAATTTCCTTTTTTACGTTTGGGCACTTTTAGGTGAAGCGATCTGACACACACACACACACACACACACACACATGCAAGAATACGCACATACTTGTTCATCTATACTATTAGTATTAGTTGTTTCAGATTGCCAATTGGTTCACTGGAAGTATTAGCTTCATTTCCTTTCAGATAAAACGTTTTTTTATAACTCCATGTTCATGATTCAGCCAAATCCTCTGACACTGAATCCGTGCTATTTTAATTGGCTTATTTGAGCTCCATATATCGTGTACATGAACTTTTCTAATGGGGACAAATCCATAACTTCATAGAGCAATTAAAAACACAAATATACAGTTCATCTTTTTAATTTCGCGAAACTGTATTTTCACTTTTTTATTTATCTTATAAACTACAAGGATAGTAAACAGAAGAAGAAGTAACAGAACAGCTTCTTTAAAATCATGCGATTAAATATTTGATGAAACTAGGAAAACGGTTTAAATTTCAGGGCAATAACGAAATCCATTGAGAATCACGCAATATATATATATATATATATAAAGTTGTAAAAATTCGTATGATTATTCGTATGATTCATGTTAAACATCCATATTTCGTAGTCATTGTTGGAAATACAGGAAATTGTTAATTGCATAACAATTTACATACAATGCTTAATCGTTTTCAATAATGAACACGTAAATTAAATTGGTATTCGATTCGATTTACAGCCGGCGTCCTTGCTTAGGCGTAGCATATCTTCCTCGTGATCTGGACGTCCCGGGTTCGAATCCTGATTCAGTCATTGTTGATTTTCACCTGTGTTCTATCTGTGAGGTGTGTGAATGTGCCCCCCTGTAGAAATCGGTTATGCAAGCGAATGCGTGAGTTTCATCTTCATATGAGCTAGAAGTCAGACTTCTGCCCTCGGGTGCTCAGGGGTCTTTACCCTCAGAAGCTACCACAACTCCTTTCTGTGGTAACGCGGACACAACATCATCGTCATTCTATTTCCAAATAACCCTTCAATGAATTCTATTACAAACCGATAAATTCAGACATAATAACATAACATCAATATTCAATAGCGAATTAAAGAAAACGAAACTATTGCCTTTTCCAAATCTAAAACACAAAGGCGCCAGACTCAGATTAGCTTACAAATTAAATGCATAATCTTGAACATAAAGAAAATTATATCAATATCCGGCCGTCTCTTCCGGGCTAATTCTTAAAGCAACGCACTCTTTCCAGTTCTTCCACCCTTATTAATTTAACTCAGCGGCAGATGGTGACATTTTATACTGTGCAAATCAACGCCAATGGGCAAATCATGCATGCTTCGGCAAGCACGAATGAAGGTATTGGGTTACCCGCCTCGCAGAAACAAAAGTAAACTTTGCGCCAAATATTTATTAATTCTACTCACTTAATTACATTACTACAAAGCCCCTTTGGCGAGAAAATTTTGGTTTTCCTCCTGAGGACTTGTTTGGGAAGTTGCTGATTCTTTGTTTGCTAGACTGAGCATGCGCGGCGGCACTGAGTAGGGTAAGTTATTAGAAATGCTTCACAGGTAATGGATGCAGAAATTTTTGAGGGAGAAGGAAACTTCCTGAGGAACAAAACTTATGAATAATAAAAATCAGTGTATGTTCTATACTGTTGTATATTGCCAGGTGCTGAAATAATATTGGTTTTGCATGTTTCTAGAGTGCAAGAATGTTAAAGGAAGGCAAAAATTATGAAACAAAGATAATTGCGGAAATGTTTAAATAATCTTCAGTGTGAAATTGATCTGCCTTATTTTTTTTTATACAAGAAGTATTGTAATCATCAAATCCTTCATTCATTCATTCATTTAGGCTTCCCTGACACTTTAAAAATGGCATTAACGTATTATACCATATTTATTTCATTTGGAAAGATGTGGTCATCAATAGATGTGCTGCTTGTTTTAATATGGTACTTTCGTGAACCAGATGGTTAAAAAGCTAACATTTTCTTTACTAAACAATAACAAATATACGAAACATCAAAATAAATCAGATTTTGATTTCTTCAAGAAACCTTTTTAACTATCATTAAGATAATTTTTTTTTGTTTCATAGAAGACATACATAACTAAATACTTTCACTCTATATTTGTAAATCATATGAGACGCAATATTGTTTTTTATGCCTCGTAAATAAATTCTTCGCATTAATGTACATCAATATAATTCATTTTTTCAAATATCATAAAAAGACAATTTTTGTTAAAATGAAAACTTTTTTATATCTCTACTAATCCGGGGAGACTGAATACTGATACTGAAATGCTAAGAGTATTTTGTTTTCATTCGAGGATGACCTATGTTTCTTTATTTTGATTTTAGTTTTACTAAAACAATACAAATATTCATAGGAATAATATTAGCAAAAATTAGATTCACTGAATAAATTTTACAAACTACAGATAAAAAAATCCAGATGGTAGGATTTATAATATTAGATTGGTGGGACTGTCAAAAAGATGCATTTCTATTACGAATGCATGAAATAAAATATAATATTTGAATCAAAAATTGAAACCGCCCATTTATAAGCGTTAGATGTGAACTGATTTGAACAGTAGCCTTGATATTTCAATTCCACAAAAAGAAAATTTGAATATTCTCTACTAGTTATTTATTCATCTAGAATAATGGTTCGCCGATTTGGACGATGGATCGCGGAGTGCATGGCCTCAAAGTCTGTGATCTCCTGACTTAATAGTACTGAAGAGAGGTGCCAAACAAATGTAGTTACACAATAAAGTTGTAAAGTACAATGAAATTGATTCATTTTTAAATGGATGAAAAATTTGACCTTTTTAGTAAAAGTTGTTATGAAGTTATTCGTTATTCACCTTTTCAAAGGCCTATTATTATTAACCTTTTACCTATTTATTAACCTTTTCAAATTACCTATTCTCAGAAATTTATAATATTGTTGGTAGATTTGGTAAAGTATTGTCTATTAGTAGCAGCTATTGCCCTGTTAAACCATTAATCGGTTTCAAATAATAGTCTAATGTGTAATAAAGCAAGCCTTTGATCAGAAGTTTCTAGAATTTAACAGTCATTAACCCTACAGCTGCTTATCCTGCGATTTCCACGGGTTGGCAATCAGTCAATTTCTATTGCATACCGCGTTATTCGCAGTTTAGAGTGTTTAATTTTGCGATTACAGATTTTTATTATATCATATTATTGTCGTGTAACATATAATATCAATTCACTTTGTTTGAGATATATTTGAACTTATTTACTAACATAGTGATTTGTGGTAATCACATAGCGATTATATTAATCCCTTACATCTAAATAGTGATTTTGAAAAATTATGCTATCAGAGGGTTAAGGAGTGGTTTTTCAGCATGTAATTCTAAATCACGTCCTTTGATTCTCCGGTGGGAGTTGTTGGATCTTGTCTGGGATGGCTTACCCCACCGTCATTATAATCCAGACATAGCAACATTAGATTTCTATTTGTTTCACCCATTGAACAATTCACTAAACGGGAAATTTTTAGTCATCTTTAGGATCACACACAATACATTAAACAGTGTTTTTAGAATTAAGCTATGAATGCTTTCTAGGAGTGGAACAGTTAATCTTCCTTTAAAAAGGACGAAGTTTTATCACATAAAATGGTGGACATATTATTCTATAAGTTTTATTGTAGGAATAAAAATAATTAATTTTAAAATTTAACTCGAAAATTGGTTGGGACCCTCCATTTAACCATACAAAAAGAACGAAGATGCAAATGATTGTTATGTTTCTAACGATTTATTTCTTATTGGAAATGGAAAAAAAGTCCCTTATGAACTGGTTCCTAAAGTACCTCCATTTCCTTCATCTTAATACTTGGAAATCCATAATCCACTCTATTCTTATAATTATTCCATAGCAATGACCATGTCTTTATCCTTTAAGAGAGAAAAAAACTATCATTTTATATAATAGATATAAAGTACATTTCGCAATTCCTTAATTGTGCTGAATTTCGAAATTTCTATTAATTCTTTAATTTCATAAATAATTCATTCAAAATTCGCTTGTAAACAAAAAAGAAATCTCTAAGAAAACCAATGTGAGTGGTCTCCAAAAACTTTCTCGCAAAATCTCTAATAAATTTGCTATGCCAGAAAACTCCTTTCATGGCACTAGCGTACAATAATTAAGAAATATTAACTTTCGACGTGAGTTTAGCATCTTTACGAAATCTGTCATGTCCTAATTCGCGAGTTTTCTGGTGATTAATACCTTGCATGCGTTAATAGTATCCAAAAATCGAATTAGTGTTTCAGACTCGTTTTTCACAAGCAATTGAAACGAAAATTTAAGAAAAGCCAATACCAATTTGATATATTTAAGTCAATGCATTTTTGATAGACCGACAGAAAGTCAACCTGTAGTTGGATTTTGTTCAAAATTTGGCAGGTGTCCATAATACAAATGTTAAATCTGACTTCCTAATTTTATCTATTTAGCTCTTTTCATTTTATAATTATCATGTTGTTTTATATGCGAACAGCTGGACAGACGAACTTCTTCTGGACAGATTTTGCTCAAATCTGAAAATTTGGTGCAAAGACAGTTTATTAAATTCCATCCATTTAGATCAAAGCCTTTTTGAGTTATATTTGTCACAGACAGACAGACAGACATACTTTTCTAAAAATGTATTTCTCGAAATTGGGAGATTCGTCAAATTTTTTGACGATTACTATACTTTCTCTGTAGTATGTATACGAAAAGGTTAAAAAAATAGTTTAATGAATTAAAAGCCGAAAGAAAATCTCGAAGTAATTTTCTAGACAGTCTCAATCTCGATTTCAAAACATTAATAAAATAAAGAACAAGAACTCTTAATACGTAGTTGCTTGTCAGAAACACTGGGGAACTTCATTCAAATTAATTGATTTATTTTAACCGATTATACGAATAAAACGACATAATTAAATCTGCGTATTATCAAAACATGTCAAAACTTCAATTTAAAGCTCATTCACTGATCCTTTCAAGATGAACTAAATATTTTCTCCAAATTTTAATAGTTGTCATAACATATTGTTTTGAAAAAAGGTTGTTTTCATCCTTAATTAATTTTCAGTACTCATTCAAAATGAAGTATACATAGAAAGGTATACATTTAATTTTATCTAGTTTCACATTAATGAATGACTGAAAATGAGATTTTATAATATATACTGTTTTTAATTTCTCGGTATTTCCAATCTGTTTGCTCTAAGTTATGCAGACGATATTTTTATAATTCTGAACGTTGCCAGTGATATTTTTAATAAAAGCTTCACTTTTTTACTTTTCAAATTGAATTGAATAGTTAATAATTTCCAATGAATGAATTAACTTCTAGCTAAATTGGAGCGTTTATAAACTGGTAAACTTTGATAGCAAATTATTTAATTAAATTCTAAAGATTTCACTGGAAATTTGGGAATACTTCTTTTAAAGTAATATTTTTTTCTGGATTGTTGAGAATTCCTGTATTATATTAATTTATTCTTTCATTTAATAGTGTCGGGTATTTTCAGATTAAGGCTTTTTGATTTAACATTAATTTTTAATTAACCACAGATATATCATTGATATGTTTTCTAATTTTGGTGTAAGTATATTAACTTTTACTGTAAAAATTAATCTAATAGTTTATTCCCTTGTTTATAAATGTCAGTTTCTTTTAAGCTAAAATCCGTGAGCTTTAAAAGTAAAAATCGATTAATATTCTTTTTCTCGATTAACATTCTAAACGACAATTTCATTTATACTAAATTGCATAAACTTTAATGGAGAAATATCCAATTAAGGAATATTGGTTAAGATAATCAGTTTAAAATGAAATATATTCTTCCTTTTTTCAACAGAAAAATTTAAAAAAAAATTCATAGAATTTAATCTTGTATTTCCCAGATAAAAATATTTTTTGAATATTTTTCATACATTAGGTGTTTACATGTGTTTTAATCTGCGACATCTATTGATAAACATACGAAGTATCTAAAATTCGACAATGGGTTCTGATTTTACCAATTTACTATTACATTATTGTTATCATTTTGAAAGTTTTCCATTTAGTATTATTGAGTTATTCAGTGTATAAAGACCCTAATCATGGAACATTCGACAATCATTGCTTCTTTTGTTTAATTTTATGAAATTTGTTGCCGAAACCCATCAGATACTTTTAGAAACTTATGGTGATGCTTATTGTCACTTTTGGTTTCAAACGATTTAAGAGTAGTGATTTCGATGCCAGTGACAAAGAACGGCCTGGAGGACCAAAAAAATTCGAAGATAATCAATTGCAAGACTTATTGGACGATTTAGAAAATGACAGAAAATATTTTGATTGGTATATATTGTACCACGTTTTCACAATAAATGTATTTTTAAAGTGAAAATATGATCAAAATACTTGTAAGCATCTAATAAATAAATGCAAGTATCTAATAAATTTTTGTTAAATGTTTACTTTTTTTTAAATTGTAAGAGTTATTTAATTTGAAAATGAGCCATGATGACCCAATTTAAAGTACACGGTTTCCAGACCAAAAAATTCCCGGTTCAAAACCTGATTTCGTTAAAGATCCTCTTTGTATGTAAACATGCATTGCTGCTTTATAGATAAAGTCAAGGATCGAACTTCCTCCAGTTAGCCTTAAATTGGAGATTTGGGGAGGAGGAATGCCGTGTCAAGTGTTGTCTTCAACTTTAACATGGATTTCAAAATAAAGCAATTGCAAAACAGGCATCTTATCTTAACATCAAAACGGGATGTTAATCTACTCAACTAAAATCAACATTCAGAAATTTTTTAAGGTAGTTATTTTTAAACAGAGTCACATGCTCTTTCAAATTTATAGAAGGGTTATTTTGAAATTTGCATCAACTTCAAGATGTAGAACTCTGTAGAGATAACAAGAATGGTATTTGAGCCAGTCTCGGTAAATTACCAAAATCTGACAAGAGAAATATAGTCCCTAGAGATTTAATAAGAACCAAATCAGAGCACATGACGGATCCTTGTGAAATAAAGTCCTTAGCTTGTCATCTTTTCAGCACAATTTTTCCAAAGAGATCGTATGAATAAATTTAAATATTAAAATATTAAATGTATTAAAAAATATTAAATATATTAAAAAATATTAAATATATTAAAAAATATTAAATATATTAAAAAATATTAAATATATTAAAAAATATTAAATATATTAAAAAATATTAAATAATAAATGCAGAAGAATATTAAATGAATATTTTAGAAGAAACATCTATTAGAAGAAATATACAGGGTGTTTCAGGGAACCGTTTCAGAACTTCTAAGAGGGGTAGGGTACATCCTGACGAACCATACCCATGGGCAGTCAGAAATGCTTTCCTGACGCGGTAGATGGCGTTGTGCGAAAAGTCCGAGCTTTCGTGCAGGGAATCTTCATTTCGCACAAGAACGCCAAGTTAGTAGGATGGATGATTACACGATCGCAGAGTTAGCCGATATGCATTTGGCGGACGCCAGGGGCTGCAAATTGTAGTGGGCCAGCCGCACAGTGTTTGTACGCGGAACGATATCCGACGAGGCGTATTCCCAGTCATAATTTCTTTGCAAGATTGCACCAGAGGTTAGCTGAGACAGGTTCATTAGAAAGAGCTCACAGGGACAGGGTAAGAACAACACGGATTGCAGACGCCGAACAGAATGTGCTGCGGCATGTACAGGGGAATCCAAGAACGAGTACACGAAGTGTAGCAAACGCAGTCGGGGTTTCCCATTGCAGAGTCTGAAGGATTTTCCGAGCAGAAGACATGCATCCATTTCACGTGCAGCGTGTCCAGACACAGAAACCGGAGGATTATGTACCTCGTATTGCTTTCGCACAGTAGTACCTGGGAAAATGTGCTACAAATCCCCTTTTTTCTGCTGAAGTGTGGTTTTCCGATGAGGCAACAAGCGAAGGAATTTTCAACACGCATAACGACCATATCTGGGCGGTTGAGAACCCGCATGCAATACGAAGTCGTGCAGCACAGAATCGATTTTCGGTCAATGTATCTGTTAGCAGAAGGGCAGAGGTGAACTGCAGAAGAAATACGATGATGAAGAACATAAATGTTTTCAAAATTTGCCGAAATTTCTTTCCTTAATTCTATTAGCGTTTGTCTATCTAAATGCTCTACAAAATGATACTAAAATTTAAAAAAAAATTTTTAAACCTCAATAAATATCAGTATATTCCTTATAGAAATTATTATTGTTACATATATGACAATATATTGTTACTGAAATTTAATCCGAAATTCAAAGTTTTTCATTCCGCAAGAAAAAAGGAATCATCCCGCAAGTCGGGAATTTTTCTTCGCTAAGCCTAACTTTGGAGGAAAAAAAATAAAGTTTAAATCCTAACGTCGTAATATTTGGTGCCTATTTAGAATATTAATTCAACTCTCATATACGTTAAAATTAGCATTTAATAATCTTGTGTTTTTAATTTACATTACAATATAGTTTTAAAAACTCATTTACGTTGAAAAATAATTTTCAGAAATTCTATTCAAATTATTCTGAAATTTTAATGGACAAAATACATTAATCAGTTTTAAAAGGGATATTTAAAAAAAATCAAAAATACAGAATGATAGAAGGCAGGCCCGCAGAGAACTCAGATTCTGATAAAATATCTACATTGGAATTACTCAAAATCTTGATTCCTAAATCCTCAGACCATGAATCTGTGCCACTAATTATACTTTCAGAGGAAAATATTACTCCTTTTTTTCTCTGATAAATAACGTTTTATTACCGAACAATCGAATTCAAGGCATTCAGAAATAAAAAAGAAAATACGTGTAACATATCCGAATGCTACGCTAAATGCAACAGAACTGACTGTAAATCCCAAACAGATCCTGCATGTTACCAGAAATAAAATAAATGATAATAATAAATAAAATTCAGAGGAATATCAGAAACGCGAGAATGTTTCAATCTCGAGGGAAGTTAAAGAACCCAGTTTTGTTTATTCATATTTCTGTCCCACCCTACAACAACTGATGAATAAAATATCAAAGTGAGGCAGAATATAAGCTAATTGAAGATCAGGATGCTAAAAGTACGTACATTTCAAAAGTAAAGGACACAGGGATCCATCTAGTGGCCTTTAAAAATCGTCCCAGCTTAAAATGCACATATGCATCATCACTTGTCTCCTGAGCTCAACTTCCAGTGATGCACGGGTGGTACGCCCGTCTGTGAGAGATGTTCTTAGGTAATGGATATATGACACGTCCGTCGCAAAAGGGTTAATCATACATATCGCCTTCTTAAATGAGTACTCCAATAAACATATATATTATTACACGCTAATGAAATCTGATCAAATTAGCAAAGATACTAACTGTGTGAACTACTCATTTTGAAATGTTGCTGTTTTTACAAAAGATGAGAAAAAATTGAAATAAAAAACTTTCGAAACTTTATAATCATGTTTTAAATAGAATTTGAGAAAATTAAATTAATCACAATAACGCATACAAATTCGTAATAAATCTTACCTAAATCGAACATTTGAAAACGGTGGGTATTTCCCATTTCATAATTATGCCCAGTTTCCGAACTTTAATTTAAATAAACTATTTCTTTGAAGATAAATTATCTCTAAAACACTTCATTTGCCAAACGAATTAAATTCCAAAAATTCTAATTAAAACGGATCTCCTATCTTCTAATTAGCATTCTCTCAATTAAACAATCTCCCCAGTCTTCTCAAAACGCATAAGCCTCTCGATCTAAACTTCTTCCATTTCAAATCGCGATACTTCCTTTTCTGCTTCCTTTTAGAAATACCAAGAGGTTAAATCACTTGTATCTAACCACGTGATGCTAACTTTTCTACCTCATTAACGAATTCAACATTTTCCCCTTCTAAAAGTAACGCTTATCGTTTGGCTTTTTCCACTCTACTGCTGTAAGTGGTTTCAACTTTACTAGCGCTTTCTAAAAGGTCGTCTTGAATGTTAAACGCGGGACAGAAATCAAAATGCAAGTACTTGTTGTGGATTACGTAGTAGAGCCGAAATGGACTTGCATTTTTAATGTGCAGTTTCGTAGACTGGTTCATTAGTCATGTTGAGTTGAGAGGGATTGTCGGTGGTTGGCTTTACTACTGAAAGAGGGGGGGGGGGATATTTTTAAAAGTATCTTATGTCCTTTTCAATGGAAAGAGGCATGGAATGTGATTTGGGAGGGTCGTTTCTGAAGTAAATTTCGTTTGTGCTATTTTTAGGATCAACGGGAACTCTCTCTTAAAGAAGAAGAAAAAGAAAGAATAAGAAATCAGAAATGGAATAAAAGATGAAGTGCTTGTTCGGTAGAATGTCGAGAGAGTGATCGGTTGAAAAATTTAATCCATTGAAAGATGATATGCGTTGTACGATTTCTATGTAAGTAAAAGATCGTAAAGAAAATTAATAAGAGTTATATATACTTTTAATGTAATTTAATAAAATCAATTTGGATATTCAAGAAACTAATTAAAACATTTTAATGCACTTTACATTTATTTCTATATAAAATGCAGATATCTTGCATGCTTATAATAAACACAATTCTTGATTCTGACTTTTTTTGAGCAGAATCGTATTGCGAGATGGTGCAGGGTGTCCATAAAGTAACTTTCCCTGTTTGACGGATTCTACAGCTAAAACTAATGAACGAAATGAAGCGACATTCCATATACAGACTGTGGAAGGCACGGGGAGATGGATTCAGCAGAAAAAAAATATATTATTAAAAGTTGCCGATGGGAGAAATAATAGAGCTGCTATCATGTAAGAATGCGCATCGAGATGAAATTTGCGCATCGAAATGGATTATGTAAAATTCCTAGTACGTGCGTCACAACTGGGCGGTGTATTCCTTGCAAAAAGCAAAGAGCAGACGACCTGTTAGCAGTTCGTTCCTGCCTGTTGATGTGTGTTTAATATGAGCCCTACCTTACCTCAGCATTTTATTGGTTACTGTTACCCTTTCCTACGACCTTTGTGTGTCTTGAGACAGGCAGATTTTCCCCTCTTTCCCCTCTTTTGAAGTTTTCCGGATTTTTTTTTTTATGTATATTCAATTACCACCAATATGCGGGCAGCTCACGACCGATATCCACAGGCGGGGTGGTCATACAATGGGCCAGTTGGCTAATTTACAATCATATCCGTAAAGGCAACAGGGCGTCCGAATGGGCTTTAAACTGCTCGACACTAGACAGTATGATGCCATGTCTGCCATGTCAATCAAGCCTGCATGTCTTATGTTCAGAACATAAGACGGGCTGTTATGAACACCGAAACTAACAGTTTACACATAGCAGTAGAGAACGTCATGCATCGTATGCAATAGATTGTACACATTGAAGATCAGAATATTGAAAAAATTGCACGGCGTCTAGAGGAGATTAATATCGATGAATAAAAGATTATTTTCTGTGAGTTTCATGAATTCATTCATAACTGCAACAGCACCAGTATTTCCTCTATCGGTAACTTTTGGTACATCTTTCTTCGGAAATCATCTTTTGATGCCTTCCACAGTCTGTATATGAAATTTGCTTTCCTTTCGTTCATTCGCTTTAGCTGCAGATGCTACCAAACAGGAAAATATTTTTTTATGGCCACCCTGTATAATAAAAGAATTGTGATGGAAGTAAAGAGAAAATCATGCTGAACAAGAAACGTTTTCTGCATGCAAGTGCTATATTTTCGTTTTACAATATTTTTACAGGTGTATGAAAATTATACCTCCTCACTTGCCATTTCCTTTTTCATTTCAGTTTCCATTTAGATAAGTTCTTCTGGCGATTTCTGGTAATGCAGCCGATAGTAGTCAGTATAATCTAGTTCTAGATGGTTGGTTCTTTGATTTTTTATGGTTTATTGGCGCAATAGCCATATTTGGCTATAAAGCGCCAATCAAATGGTAAAAATATAAGAGATTAAAAAAAACTCACTTATTAATAATAAACCACAGATGTTTTAATATAAAAATGCATAAGAATGAAGTAAAAATGATTTTAGCATCTTAAAATTTAAAACTATGGTTCATGAAAACATAATACAATGATGCAATGTACAAGAACTTAAAAAGGAATGTTTAACACAAACAGAATTTAAAAAATGCTATCTATAAGTAAAAAAGCCAATAGCTCGTAAGAATTTAAAAATATCTGGGGGGTATTTTTCACCAATTAAGTCTTGTAGTGTCAACGAAGGCGAGGTAAGAAAACGAGCAAAATATGAATTAAAAACTACTCATTCAATTAAAATATGATGAATAGTAAAATGTACTTGGCAGCTGCTGCACATAGGTGTTTTTGAAAAATATAAGATGCCTGTGAGTGAAGCGTCTATGCCCACCTATACGGAGACGAGTCAATTTAACAACCATCTCACGTATAAGACGAACATGCTAAGAAACAATGTACGTTTTAATAAAATGTAACTTATTTTGGATCTGCAGATCCCATGACTTTAGTCAGTTAGAGGAAATGTGATGATATATGGACCTTTTAATATCACAAGAGGGAAGTCCTATGCAGCTAAGTCCTGATAACGTCGTTGCAGATTTTGTTGCCAAATCCGCCTTCTCATTCCCCAAGATGCCGACATAATTCGGAAGGCAATAGAAAATAATTTGAAAACCCTCGTTTTTTTAAAGTTACAAAGTGAATAAAATTTTAATCGAATTCTAGAAAACTGATACAAACTTGCGCTTCGATTTGCATTTCTTCCTTGAAATATTTATTAACTGAACAATTTGCTGTTAACTAATATAACCGGCATTCCTTGCATTATTCCTTCTGCAGTTCTTACAGGACATTTAACAAATCAATTAATTAATCAATTATTAATCAATCAATTAGTCAATTAATTAAATATTATATAATGAACCCATATTTAATATCATACCATCAAATGATAATATTACATTAACATATCATAACATTAATTCATCAAGTGAGAAATTCATGACAAAATTCTAGGGCAATCTTGAGAATTTTAACTCTAAATAAAAGGCTGTAAGACAAGAGATTTTGTTTAGCAAAGAAATATGTTAAGAGATAAAATTAGAAATAGTCCATTCAGATAGATCTAAATTACATATTTCCCTGATCTAGTGTAGCTTTAAATCAGAAATCTGCTTTAATAAGTTAATTAACAATAAAATGTTAAAATAATAATTTAATATATTTGAGAGATTTAAACTGCAGTCCGGCCTAACGTGGTAGAAAGACAGGCCGGAAAACAAAAAAAGCCCTACAGGCCGGAACTCCTTTCTTTGCCCACCAACACCAGAAGACAAAGTTTTTTATACCAAAACTCACTATTATAATATGTATTTTCTCACTTCTTTTTTGAGTACTAGGCCCTTCATTTATCTCAAGCCATGTAGGATGTGAATTTTGCAGAGGCCTGATGAATCATAAAAAAATGTTGCCGTAATGTGTCAAGATAAAATAGAAGGCTCTGTACTGATATTTTATACATGTATATACACTGCAATGCACGTTTCAAAAATTTATTAGGGAAAAAGTAAGTTAAAGGATATAAATTGTTTACATTTCAACATAAATTCTGTAATGCCTAACTTAAATGCAGGAAACATAAAGTAACATAACGTAAATCGTAGGGAATTGACTTGAACAGATTTTATTTTTCACTGGAAAATGATGCACACATATGAAAAGGTAACCCTAAAGAATCAATACTTATACATTTTAGTTTTTGAAAAAATTATGCCGGAACAGTCTCAAACCGAATAATCGAGAGTATACTGTAATTGCATTTCATACATTTTGTGAGGTCTAAAATTTTATAAAGCCTTAAATTTTAAATCTAGCCATCTCATTTTATATAAGTAAGGATACGCTGTAAAATCAATTTAAAGTATTAAGTTACCGAAAGTGTTTTAAAAAGAGATAATTTATGCTTTAAAATATATCCTTTCAATCTGTCACGAAAACAACTCACATGTACACAAATGATACACAAAATAAAAAATAAACAAATAACGTAATATTTTTCTACATTTTAAATTTAAAAAAAACACACATCTAGACAGCCACCACAAAAAAATAAAAATAGGGTCTGTCAGAGACTTCTGTACTATTTGCCAAACTCAACAACGTGAACTGAGCCATTTGCTTGCAGTGAAATGAAAAAAATAGCCGAGGATTCAGAAAAAAGACATTATAAGAAACAGTTGCAGATCCATAATGGTGTTTTCAGCTTTATTTCCCAAGGTCAGATACTTTTAACCATTATATCCAGTTGAGGTGCTGTGGACATGCAAACTGACAGAATGTCTTGGAGCAAACTCGGGGTGCATCAAAAAATGTCGGCTGATATGCTGATTTTTTATACATTCTTTTTCTTTTTTCAAACACTCACTCAAAGTTACATTTATATCAAATTAAAAATGCAGTTTAGAAAAAAAAATACACTATTGAAAGGAAAAAGAGGCAGAATCTATTAGTGAGATAGATTTATATTGATTCTGTTTGGCGACAAAGATAAATGAAATTGTGTGAAAGAGTCCATTCTTAGAATAAAGTTTTAATATATTTGGCACGTGTTCACTTAAAAAAAAATGATTTGAAAGAAGGAAATTCTTTTCTTATACATCCTCTCGTTTGTAGTAAATGCTATCATTTGTATTAGATTTCACTGTTTTTACTACATGCCATTAAAATAATTATATGTATTTCCATTTGGCAGTTCTGAGTTTAATGATTTGTGATAATTTCATTATCTTGGCAGATTTAAATTATAAAAGTTTGTATTGTGATTAAAAAAACAAAACCTAACGAGAGTTGAAGAATAACACCTGGAAAAATATACGAGTGAAAAATGAAGGTAGAATTTTTTTTTCTTGTGATTGCTGCGCTGAAGGGGTGCGAACATTTAGAGAGAGACGGCTGGATGGTACATAATCTTTAGATTCATTTCAAAATGGTCTTTATATAGTTCCAAATCTGAGTGTTGATTAACTGATTCTATATTAATATTTATTTTGAATAAAGGCAAAAAAAGAAAAAAAAAATAGTTAAGCATATATTAAGCATTTTTTGATATTCGTTAAAAATATTTAAAAACAAATTATTTGTGAAATTGGGAAGTTTCTGACACAAAAGGACCATAATTGCTTACGTTTTGAATCAAATATATTATTTTTTGCTTAATAGTTATATATTTTTAACAAAACTTGTTTAAATCGATGAAAAAACTCCATGCTCTCTTTGCAAACAATTTCTGAAAATAATAAGACATTTATTGAAGAACCTTCAAAACTGTTCAAGTCTCACGAACGAAAAGCGCTATAAATCACATGTTAGAGGTTGGAAATAAATCACACTTTTTAAACTTCTTATCAAAAGAAGATTTTGGAAAAGAAAGAAGCGATTTTCCAGAATTTGTGGAACATTTATTGTGGAGATGAAGAGCTTCTTCTGGCGTTGTTAAATCATTTTTTGTTCATATCTGTCAAGTGCAGGTAGAACGATAGATCTCGGCAATGTATGCAAATTTATCATTTTTGGGAAATCGGTCGATTATTTTCAAATATTTATTTTTTTCCATAATCGAAAACGCTTCTGGATTTTGTTAAAATGTTATTATTTTGGAGCAAATGATAAGTTTCTAAAAAAGTTTTCATTCGGTTGAATGAAAAAATCCTCATTTTATTTTTAGAATACTTAAAACAAATGGAAAACAGAATTTGATTCATGTTTAGATTTGGTTAGGAATATGATTTGTTGAAATATATGAATTAACTAGGGTAGAAAAATACTCAAAAAATAATAAAATTCAATTTTTCATTACTTATATTAATTTCACAACAAATCATAATTACATTCATATTAAAAATACCAATAATTTTTAATAGATATATAAATATTAATAAAACTTTTTATAAATATCAAACATACTTCTAAAATTCTGTTAAGCCTAAAATTAAACTTTCCAAAAAATTTAATACTGAGTTATTAAAAACGTATGTTTTAGTGTTCTAAAAATAAAAAAAATAAAAAAAAACTACTTTCTGATTTCTGTTTTTAATTTTAAAACCTTTATTTAAAATTCATTTTTAAAAATATTCAAGAATATTGAAATATATTTTTACAAATTAAATACTAGATGGCGCCCCTATCAGAGATTCCAAATTTTATTTAAATAATTTTTCAGCAGATTATTCTTTTCCAAAAAAATTACATTATGCATTTTCTTTATTAATACGCAAGTGCAAGAAACTTCAAGGATTAGATATGTTAGGAAGTAAATAAAAGATTAATTTTAAAATTACGCTTTTACACATGTGAAGCAAGTAGTGTTGGCTAAAATCTTTTTAAAAAAGATCTCTCTGAAGCTATTATGATGAATTTGAATATCTCATAACACAATGGTAATAATCTATTGTCGTCAGCATGGTTTATTGGCATATGATTCAAAATTTTCACTGCTTATTTCTATGCATTTTTGAGTTAATTTTCCTGCAAAATTAGTAGAGAAAATGAAAAATATTATATTCAGGGAATGCGATTAATTTTAAAAAAACATGGATTAGTTTAGAGAGACTAGTATCCAGTTTTGAAGCTAAATGAGGAATATTTTGGGATGTTCTTGTTATTTTTACTCATGGTTGATGACGAAAATGTCATCTGAGAAACCATTTCTCATTATACTTTTCTTCAACACAGCGGCGAGACATTTTCTCCGTTATAGCTATGATGTAAAGCAAATAAAAGAGCGATACATCTTCCGTTGTGTCTATATTCGAATACATGAATATGTAGCGAATTGATTTGAGCGAGGATAGAACCTGGGATCTTGTGGTTCGCAGCCGAGTAACAAGACCACAAGACAAAATCAATTGCCTATGTAGCGCAGCTGTTAATGGGCTTATAAGCTTTCACCATAAACACATTCGAATTCATACTCTATTAACAGAAAATGCTGTACGATATCTCCACGACGTTGTTCGTTATTCTGAATATCATTCAGTATTGTCATGGCATCGTAACAATATAGTTGCGGATTTTGTGCTAATAGGATAAATTGACTGAAATTATAGCATATACTGACGAATTTTCATAAATTAATTTTAGATATTTCCAGAAACCATCGTTAATAATATATAATGAAATTCTAAAAATAAAATGTTCTATAATATATATATCAATAACTGAGCAATATTAACATTAATATAATGGCGCAATATTAATTGATTTGCAAACCTTCTTTAATTTGCATGGACAGTCACATTTCGGATTTACAAGAAAAATTACCAAATTAAAATCAACAGTTCTAAGATTATAGGGCTGGTTGTTAATGTAATATTTTTATTTCTTCCCTATTCTGTCCGACATTTTTCTACTTCCACTTTCCCCTTCTCTCTTCTGTGCTTCGAATTCCCTTCACGGGCAAATTCGAAGAACCTCAAAAGAAACAACAAGAAAAACTATAAAAAGAAAAGAAAAAAAATTGCATAGAGAACTCTCACGCATATAAATATTTACTTTCCCGCAAATTTCTCTCTTTTGCTCTATAAGAATCCACTCCGTTCCTCTTTCTCATACATAGACTCATTTTAGGTTGGTATTCACTTCAGGATATAAGGAAAAAACATTTGAAAGGTACAGAAAAGAAGAAACACTTCTAGGCAAAAATATTTCATTTCTCAGTTTGACCATCGAATTCCAAAAACATTTCGGAATTTAGCTCTACCACTTTTGATAAACAAGTCAATAGATGGTTCCCTTCGAATTTTCATTCTACAAAATATTTATGCAGATTTATTTAGCTTGGATTGCTCCGCGTTTTTAAAAACATAATTCCATAATCAATTTTTCACACACTTTATAATGAAATTTTAAAATTTTGCATGTTAGTATAAATTGTGTACATTAATGATTTTAGGACTAAAATATCTGCTAATTTTTTCATTCATTTTAAAATTTGTTTTACATTAAAGCACCATCTACTGAACAAAATGAGAGGAAAAAAGTAGATATCATTCGATGATAATTATTTTTATGCCTTAGAAATAAATCAAAGGGAATAAATTAGTAAATAAATAAATTAAATAAATAAACGAAAATAATTGAGATAAGACATGCTTATCTTTTCATTTATTGTAAAACTTGTTTTATATTAGGGCGCCATCTAGTTAACAGTTCGAGAGAAAAAATATTAAATGTAGAATTGAATGACAATTTTTTTTCTGCCATAGAAATAAATAAAAGCACAAAAAAGTAAGAAAAAATAATTAAGATGAAGAAAAGTTCGCTTTTTTTATACAAAATTTCTCTTTGTCAATAATGCTTAATAATAAAGGCTGCTTTTGTTAAATTTGTTATGGAAAGCTAAGGCAGAACAGCAATTGCAAAAAAAATATATTTGAAGAACAGCTTTACTGTTCTACCATTATTTAGTCATTTATATTAAGACTCTGTATTATATACAGATATCAAAATTAAATATTTTCCAAAAGAATTCATATAATCAAAAACTCGCAATGACAAACGTTATTACGGGGTATTATTTGTGTGAGCATTTGTTTAAAATTGAATTTTTATTGAAATAGACAAATTTACTAATAAAGTTTTTTCTTATATTTATCAAAATTTAAATATATGATTATAAATGTTTAAATTTCTATACTGTAAACTTCAAAACGAGTACAATAACTTTCACTTTTCTTGTAAAATATAATTTTGCATTTATATTATTTTTGAATTTTTTTTTAATATAACATTTGAAATTACAATAATACTAGGTGATCCTGAAGTCTTTCCTGATCACAAAAAATTACAACAAACCACTATTGATCATAATACTGTAGAATTTTTACAATTTTACAGTCGTGTTATTATATTTTTTACATTATTTTTTTAAATTTTTACTCCTCAAGATAGCTTTTGTAAGCAAAAATAGCGACTGTCATTCAATTGTTATCAGAATTACTTAAACAAATTAAAAATTTCAATGCGTTCTTTGGTTTAATGAATGCAAATCTTACATTTCTATTTATCAATTTCGGGGTTACATAGTAAAAAATATCATTCTCGGAGTGAAATTGTATTTTGTGTCAAATTTTAATTTTAATCGCTCAGAAAAAAGGCTTCGAAAATATTATGCAGAATTGCAGCGATTAATCGTCAAAATTCGCACTCTGAGAAACTTTTTTATAAACTATTCTCCAATGGCATACGAATAATAATTTAGGAGTACATTTATTAGAGAATATGCTAGAATATTTTTGGGAGACCAGTCTATTTGGATTTTAAATAGTGATCTTAATTACTTGAAAACATAAGATATAGCTTGAAGATATAATTATAAATAAGTTTTCAGCAAACATAATAAAAATATATATTTAATTTTTCTGATAATAATTAGGAATTATTGGAAGTATTAATTATTAAAGATCTCTTGAATATGTAGCATAAAACTTTTTTCTCGTAAAATCTGTTGAACTTCATTTGTCATGATATTCTGAATGGTTCAATCAATCAAAATCGATTATTAATCGATGTATTATAAACATTAGAAAGTTGAAATCTCGCTGCCAAAGGGGAAAAATAATCTTCCTTTGAAAAAGATTATTGCTAAATATTTAAAATTATACTAACGATTTAAATCATTTCATTTTTAATAATTTATTGTATTTTTAAGAAAAATTCTAACTATTATCTGTATTAAATCAAAATATTTCTGTTCTGCATTTTCAGCTATATTTCGATTCATTTGAATCATATATCGTTGTAAACCATTTTATTGATTCTATATATAATAGTTATTCTGATTTTATATTTATTTATGGTATATAAAATCTTCTGCAACTAGACTTCATCAATTATTTATCTTTTGAAACTTTTGATAACCATGTTAATTATTAATATTCAAAAAATTTTGAAGTGAATCAAAAACGATTATTAATTGATGAATTACAAACATTCGAAATTTGACATTCAGCTGTCAAAGGGGCAATAATAATCAGCATTTGTTATGACATCGAGGTTGTTGCCAAATTATTAAAATTATGATAACAATTTTAATCATTTCATTTTTAATAATTTATGATATTTTAAAGAGAAATTTTAACTGCAAAACTGAAAACTATTTATTTTAATTGATTTAAATCAAACTATTTCTCTTCTTTACATAGATTCCATCTATATTGAGTCAATATATCTGATCCTTATAAACATTTTTATTGATTTTATACATAATAGTTATTCGAATTTCACATATATTTCTGGTATACTCTGTAACTAGACTTCATCAATTATCTATCTTTTGAAACTTTGATAACCATGTTAAATATTAATATTCGTAATAGTTTGGAGGGCAAAACTTTGAGGTTCTGATTTCGAAACGTCAAGGGAAGTTTCAGGAAATGGACAGGGAATTTATTCAACAAGACAAGGACATTTTCCTCCGAGATGAATCATCAATCTTACCTAGGAGATATCTTTTGACAGGAGCCAGTCAGATACATTAAATGAAAATTTGAAAAATAATGGTAAAGGGGATATTTTCGAAAAAGTTTGTGAAGAGATTAAAAATAAATTGAAAAAGGTAAAGGGATTTAACTTTTAGACATAAGCAAAGGGCCATACTTTAAGAAATGCTTAAAATATGTGGACAAAAAAATTCAAGAGAAACAGACTGTGTTTTAAATGATACCCGTTTTTTTTTGTCTTCTAATATACATATATTTATATATTCCACCTTTTTTTCTTTTAATTTTATCCCTTTAATTTCATCTCTATAATGACGGTTCGAGAGTTTCTTACTTTTTCATGCTTTTCGTTTGCTAAATAGGAATGATGTTATTTTTTTCAAACGAATTACAACTTTCGACAAGATCTTTGCACGATTAAAATTATAAATCGGGAGTAAAAATATTCATTTTATGATAATAAAAGTAAAAGTAGCATCATTTACACAGAAAGGAAGGAAGTTTGATCTCCCGAACGTATATGGGCATTTGGATCGAAAGAGTTAAATCAAAATGTATCAGTTTTGAATCGATTAATACGAAGGCAGCATTGCTGTTTCCAAAAATGAAGTGAAATGTGAATTAATGTCATAATTTTTAGGGTTAATATGATAATATTCTGTAAAAATTATATATATATATATATATATATATATATATATATATATATATATATATATATATATATATATATATATATATATATATATATATATATATATATATATATATATATATATATATATATATATATATATATATATATATATTTTTAATATTTTTTAATAATTTTTTTGGTTTAATTTTTATTTGGTTTTTGTTTTACCTATTAACTTGATTCTAATACTTTTGTATATATATATATATATATATATACTGATGTCATCATTTCACATTTGATAAAAATTTAATATTTTATTTTAAATATATTGAAGCACTTTTACAAACATGGCATCATTCTTGACAAAAAAAAAAAAACATTTTTGCTCTCTATCTCCATAAAAAATTCAGTACTAAAAACCAAATTTTGAAAAAAAAAAAAAAAAAACCATTAATTAATGGTAATTATATGGAAGTTGCTAATAAAAACACTCAGAATTTTTCAATGAAATCGTTCATTTAAAACCAGTTTTTCACTTTCTTTTTCTTTTTTTTTTAATTTAAAAGTGTCTGAAAGAAAAAAAACTGCGACTTAAAATAATGCACGAATGATGATGTTGAAATATAATGATGCAGATATTTTATCATTTATTTCACATTAACTAATGTTATGATTAAAATGTTGACTGACTGGACCGAATTTCCTTTTTTCATTCATGAGATAATTTTCTATCCAAAAATATCATCATTTTCAAATAAAAAAAATTCCTTATTTCCCTACATAATTTCATTTCCGATAGAAAATAAAATTTGCAATTTATTTCAATCAAAATAATTTAATGCAATTTTATATTTGAACAATAAATTTAAAAGTTCAAAAAAAAGTTTAAAAAATCAATTTTATATTTGGACAATAAATTTAAAAAAATAATAATCGTTAAAAATATATAATTGAAAGGCAATATAACAAAGATAGGTATTCAGAAAACGTAATGGAATCTTTCAGTCAAAGTTATTTTTCGAATTTTAAATAAATGTGTGAAATATATATATATTGGAATAATTCCCAAAGCCGCTGCACTCAAAATCATTCTACTTAATAATGAAAGTATCCCATATCAAGCAGTTCAATTTAATTTCCTTATTTAATACTTAAAATCATAAATTTCTTAGTTAAATTTATGAAGATAAAATATATAAGAGAAAATAATCCCAAGTATATTATCTTCAAATACCATAAAGACATTTACTACCTCCTCAAACGAAGGCTTAATTCCAAACTCAAACACAAAGTAATTCCTACAATTTAAAATAGACACTTCAAAGTCGAGTATGAAAAATACTACTAAATCGGTTTCATTAATAAATTTCTCCAGAAGGAATCGATTATTTCCCTCTGTTTCATTTTAATCGAAATGGCCGATCTCTTTTCGAGGAGATTAATGAACCAAAGCCTGTAAGATTTTCCCTAAAGACACTTGGAATATGGTACCGCCCACGAAAGTAATTAAATATCAATAACTTGAACTGATCGTTAAACCGATTATTGATTTCAAGTTATTTCTGGAGGCTTTGGAAGGCTTAGGGCTCTTAAAAATAGAAAAAAAATGGGTCTTTGAAAGTTTTCTGTTGCATGTCTTTAATCTTTGTACAAAAGAATTGCGATTTATTAAATAGTTAATTAACTTGAACTCATTAATTAAATTCTAAATTTTAAATTAAATCGTTTGTATCTAGAATTGTGAAAAATAGTTTAGTCTCTTTTGGGAAAGATTAATATACTAGGAACTAGTCCTTTAAAAGGCAGATAGGAATTAAGTCTGCTCCATTAGTCTTTAATTAATTGCTTGCTATTAATAATTAAGGATCTACTTATTTTGATATCAAATATTGAAATACTGTTTTGATAACTATAACAATTCTGGGCCTATATTCAGCATATAATTGAAGATATCCTTATTTTGCTTTCAAATATTAAAATTCTAAACCTTAAATTAAATCATTATCTTTTAAAGTAGTGCGAAAAAAATTCTTGCATTACTTGGTAAGCATTCATATATTATAATATATTTTTAAATATTATAATAAAATTACAAATAAATTATATTTGTAATTTTATTAGTTTCTTGATTCTTTTTTATTATAAATTTAAAACAACAGATTATTTAAAACAATTAAGGACTCTTTTATTTTGTCTGAATTATTATGATTTTCTACATTAAATTAAATTATTGTAATTTAAAGTAATGCGAAATCACTTGGTAAACATTAATATATGAGAAACTAGTCTTTAAAAGACAAACAGGAATTTGATTTGCTGCATTAGTTCTGTATTAATTGCATATTATTAATAATTAAAGATATCCTTATTTTGATCTCAAATAATAAAATTCTGTTTTGATAACTACAGAATTTCTAGGAATATTTTGATCATATAATTGAAAATATCATTATTTTGTTCTCAAATAATAAGATTCTAAGTTTTAAATTAAATTATTATCACTTAAAATACTGCGAAAAACAATTCGTGTGTCACTTGGTAAACTTTAATGTATCATAATATATATAATTAATCTTCTAGAAATCATATTTGTAATGTTATTTGTTTCTTGATTCTTTTTTATTATAAATTTAAAGCAACAGATTATGAAACGTAATTAAGGCATCGCTTATTTCGACCAATTATTCTAATTTTATACTTTAAATTAAATCGTTTGTATTTAGAATTGTTGTGAAAATAGTTCTTCTGTCACTTGAAAGACATTAATATATGAAAAATTAGTCTTTACAAGGCAAATAGGAATTAAGTCTGCTGTATCAGTTCTTTATTAATTGTCTATTATTGATAATTGAAAATATCTTTATTCTGATCTCAAATAACAAAATTCTGTTTTGATAACTACAGAAATTTTAAGCATCTATATAATTGAATTTATCGTTATTTTGCTACCAAATAGTAAGATTCTAAAATTTAAATTAAATAATTATAATGTAAAGTAATGAAAAAAATAGTTATTAAGTCACTTCATAAATATTAATGTACGAAAATCTATTTCTAATCGTGTAGGAGTTATATTGGTAATGTTATTTGCTTCTTAAGTATTTTTTATAATAAATTTAAGGCAACAAATTACTAAACATAATTAAGGCATCGTTTAATTTGTCTAATTTATTTAAATTTTACAATTTAAATTAAAGGTTTTGTGCTAAAAATATTTTGAAGATTAAGTTTTTCATCACGTGGTAGATATTAGCATCTCTACATACAATACGCTAATGCAGAAATCGTTCATATTACTTTTTGTCGAATGGCAACAGTTAAATGTAATTAAATGATCGTATGAATTATTTCAATAAACACTTTTGCAGCGGCATTTAATTCCAGAAGCTATACACACAAAAAATTCTAGAATTCTAATACATCAAGTATTGAGTGAAAAATTTCAAACGTAAAACATGCCAAATTTTAAATGTCAAATGTTAATAAAAAGTGTTAAAAATATAATATCCTTTTTCCTCCAAAGACATTTGCTATTTATCATTTACTAATATTTATAATTTAGTATTGATTCAGAAATTTTAAGCAAATAAAATTTATATTTCTATATATTTATAAGATTCTTTATCACCGACACCAACATTTAATAGCAAAGCAACGGAAGTTGTATTAAAAACTAGTGGGAAGGGTCTCCAAACACTTTCTGGCATATAATTTAACAAAGACGTTATTGTAACGCTTTGCATTGTCGTACAATGGTTACGAACTACCAATCTTTGACATTAATTTAGCATTTTTACTGAATCTATCGTGCCATCCTTGGCGAGTTAATTGGTATTTAATCCCTGGCATACAGTTAATAGCACCTAAAAACCGAATTTAGGCATTAGACATGTTTTTCTCCATTGATTGAAATAAAGACTTAATACAAAACTGCAATTGTAGTTATAAAATCACATACCGACTTTGTTGCGTTTATATCACTGCGTTTTTGAGTATTGCATTTGTATGTTTCTAAACAGACCAACAGACGACGAATCCCTTGTTGGATACAACTGAAAATTTTATTGGTGTCTAGACTATAGATAGTGAATCTGTGTTCGAGATATTATTTTTCTAGCACTTTTCATTTTATAGTTATCACTTAAACTTATATTCAAAAAACCGGACAGACTTCCTATGGCAGAAAATTTGATAGAGCAATACAAATTTGATATAAAGGCTATATGCCAAATTTCATCCACCTCAAAGCGCTTTTGAGTTTTCCTTGTCACAGACAGACTAACGGACATTTTCCAAAAATGTGCTGAGAATTTGATAGAGCAATACAAATTTGGTATAAAGGCTATATGCAAAATTCCATTCGTTTTGCTCAAAGCGCTTTTGAGGTTTCCTAGTCACAGACAGACTAACGGACATTTTTCAAAAATGTGGTGAACATTTGATAGAGCAAATACAAATTTGATATAAAGACTATATGCCAAATTCCATCCGTCTTGCTGAAAGCACTTTTGAGGTTCCCTTGTCACAGACAGACTGACGGACATTTTCCAAAAATGTGTTTTGCGAAATGAGGGAGGAATAAAACCTGGAGAGATTCGTCAAAATCTGGAGTTCGAATTTTATTGTCTACAACTATACTTTCTCTATACTACGTGCAAGAGAAAGTAATGGAATGATTTGTTATCTATTTAGTTATTATTTAAAAACAAGGATATAAAAGTAAATATCGTATCAGGAAATTTTTTTATTAAGTAATATGCTTTCTTAATCCACACATTCAGTTATATTTTGTTTCTTTAAGAAATGCTTATATGAATGCAACTTCAAAAGGACTTTCTTTGAATTGATTTCGGTAATAATAATGCGCAGTCACGATTTGGTTTATTCCTTAACTATTCAATGAACCAGACGTAATTAATAACTTAATGCAGAAGTGTCTTCAAGAAGTGACTGCGGCATATTTCAAACAAAACCAGCGGGGAATTCTTGGCGAGGCTCCTGTTGAAGAATTAGGTCTGTCAGCATGATTTATTGGCTCTGGGATCGTGAGCCAAAACGAGATGGAGTTCATCTCATGAATGTTATATTGGTTTTTATTAAGCTTAAAGAAGTGCGCATTCATTCAATCCTTAAAAGAGGTATTTTAATCTAGATCTATATTATCGAACGGAATAAAGACACTTTTGTGTTGTTTTTGCGGTTTTTGACAGTGGTTTATTGGAGCAAGAGCCACATTTGGCTCTACTTTGCCAATCAAATGGTAAAATTATAAAAAGGTTTAAGGAACACTCATTTATTAAAATATAAGAACAGAGGTATAAACATAATTGTGCATAAATGATGAAACAAATAAAAAAACGCGATAGCAATTTAAAATTTAAAACTATGATTCATAAAAAATGAATCATAGTTACCTTATTTATCTTAGTTATATCTAACCAACAAGCGCTGCCCTGGTGTTAAGGCTTTGGAACTGGAGGATTTCAGGTTCAAGACCCAATTGCACCGAAGAACTGTCATGTAAGCTGGTCTGGCGCACTTAAATAATGTCGGGGTCAAACGTCCTCCCACTGGAGTAGTGTGGAAATTTGGAGAGAGTGGATGCCAGCTCAGGTGTCGTCCTCGTCATCTGACCGTCGTTCAAAATTACAAGGATCAACCCAATGTAGCCCTAGTGTTGCTTTAAAACGGTACATAAATATAACTAAACTAAACTCGATACAATGACGTAATAAGATTAAAGAAATGTTCAATACATATGGAGAAAAAAGAAGTTTCTTTTGGGAAATAAATAAAAGCAAAGACTTATACGTCACTTCATTTTTTATTTAACTCATCTTTTGGCGGATATTTTAAACTTTTTGTTACACTATGACAAGAAAAAGTAGGGTTCATTTAGCATAGCATCCATGCTAAGATAGGAAGCAGGAATCATGGTGTTTAAGAAAAAATCATGGTTATATAAGAAAAAAAAAGCAAATATAATATAGAGTAAATTTAAGCAATGAATTAATATTGTATAAATAAGTAAGATAAACTTTATAACCAATGTCTTAAAACTAATTTTATTAAATAAATTAATTTTACGAAACGAGGTTTAGGGCATTCCGATACAAATAAAAAAGTATTCATCTGATTTTACGGTTCGAAAATTACAATACTAGTAATGTTGCTTAAGGTAAAATTTATCGGAAAAACGAAACGTGAGTTCGACATTCTATTTTTGTTAACAATATTAGCTACCTTTTATTTCCTTTTTCGGTTGATTGTGTTGCATTATGGAAGTAGAATTTCCTATTGTATTATGGTATTGAAGGTTGAATTGTTATGGTAATAACGAAAATCCTTTATAGGAAATAAAGAAAACATATACAGCACCGGGGAAATAAAAAAAAAGATATTATTCTGAATTTATTATTGTGATCGATTGCACCTGCATCAAAATCTGTATCAGAAGGAAATATATATATAGGGTTGCGAGTTAGAAACCTGCCGGCAGGAGAATCCCCGCGTGTTTGGTGGCTGACGCGCGTGTAAATCTGTCACAAAGTCCTCCATGTCTAGAGTAATACCACTGAGGGTACTGGATCAGGGGCGATCGTTCGCTGATTCAACTCTAAATAACGATTTGTGGATAAGTGAATGAAATGCTTGAATGAAGTCCGCCCCGTAAAAAGGGCTATGACGTGTGTGTAGCTAAGTCGTTCTCTTGGCCCTAGATGGCGCTACTATAAAAACAAGGGACGCTCCCCAACCGGCTTAAAATCGCTGTCTTCGTAACAGCGGGCAATTGCCATAAGAATCAATAACTTTTGCATTTAAAGTTATAAGTATTTAAGGCTGAAAAGTGATTTTTAAGCCTTAATATTGACTGTTTCTAACATCAGCAATTTATGTTGAATAGTAACTTAGATGTAAAGGTATCCACATTTGCTCACCAACTTGAGAATTCTTTTTGATTTAACTGGGGGAAGGGATTTATGAAATTCGTTTAAATTTTAAATTATTTATGCTAAGGGAAATTCATCTGTCTTAAGTAAAACAACTAAACACACGCACGCACGAACACACACAGACATTATGATTGATTTAATATGTCGTTGCCAAAACTACAAATCTGCTAAAAAAAAGAAAAGAAAAAAACTCATAGAAGTTCCAAAAACAGAAGCATTCGAAAAACGTAAAGAAAACAATAAATAAAACACCCCCTCCGTTAGAAAAAAAAATCAATATTTTGCCGATTCGTCTTTTGTCACGGAAAAATAAAATGTCAAATATATATTTTTTATGGAAAATCGAAATTGACGTAAAATCAAATAGGACGATTTCATAGATTTTGGAGGTGATAATTCAGTTTCGCGAACCGGCACACTTCGCATGACGGCTATCGAAAACAAAAACATGTTTGTAGCATAAAATTTAATTCCGAGAAATTTTTATGACGTAAAAAGACAAGAAAAGGGAACAGAAAGTGAATATCTTAGCATCTTGAATCTAACCGTACTTTCTGCTGTTCTCTACGATGGAAGAAACGGAGGGAGGGAGGGGGGAGGTGAAAGACAATCAATCGATTGATTGCTTTTTTTATATTTTTTCTTCCCACTTGCCTTCAGGCCCCATAACTAAATTTAGAACATTCCTGATATCAGAGGTACTTAGATAGACTTTTACGTTCCCAGATCTCGTAAAAAAAAAGTACGTAAAGATTTTAGTAATCACGATTCTTTTTTTCCATTTTTTTTCCCCAGATTTGCCCCCCCTTCCCTTTTTTTTTTTTTTTCTAAAATAAAGTTTAAAGTTAGGGAGCATAAAGTGTGATCCGAGCGAAAAAGAAGTTGGATTATTTTAATATAAGCTGATAGTGCAATTAGTCCGTTAAAATGAAATATGTTAAAAACATAAAGGTACAGTGATAAGGGACCCTGTAAAGACTTTCATGTCTATTTTAAGCAAAATGTAGAAAGAATAGCGGCAAAAATAATATTTATAATTTCAAAAATTTTGTAGTCGAATAATGGAAAGTTTTAAAAGAAATGAACGTAATGGGATATCGCAGTTGTTAATGTCAAATCTATTGTACATTGTATCCATATAAAAATTTAAAAATAAATGAAATGTCCATGATCACATGGACATTTCAAAGTCAAAACCATGGATGTCAAAATAAAATCGTAAAAAATGAGAATATAAGGCAATCAATCTAAATTATTTTTAATTTCAACAACGGAAAACAATGTATCAGCATTCATCAATTAATTAACTAATAATAATATAGATAAAGACTTAGATGAATAGAGAAAGTATTCTTTAAAAAATGCAGTTTTCTTTACAAAACAAAACACTGTAAACAAAATACAATAAGTTTCAAGTTACAAGAATGGTCCACTATCGGTAATAAAAGTAATAAAAAGATTCAGTTATAAAAAGAAAAATATAGACACATATTTCGAAGAAAATTTTATCACTTGAGCAGAGAGGACAATCTTTTTTGACATCAGACATTATGTGAGCAGATATTCCTTAATTCTTCTGTGTAGCTCGATGCTCTTAGTATAAGCAAAACTATCTGGATACTAACTGCGATACAAGTCTTTATTATAAATTGATCTTGCTTTCATTATAAGCAAAACTATCTGAACATTACCAGTTATAGCAAGCATTTTTTTATAAATTGTTCGTAAAAATGGCTCGTTCTTCCATTATAATCAAAAATATCTCAATATTAACCTTGATAGCAAGTATTTCTTGCTAATTTCGGATAGAATGAATCTGGCCAGTTATATATATATATATATATATATATATATATATATATATATATATATATATATATGTGTGTGTGTGTGTGTGTGTGTGTGTGTGTGTGTGTGTGTGTGTGTGTGTGTGTGTGTGTGTGTATTTTATTTTTTATTTAAACTCCTAATTTAATCCAAATTAATTTCCAAAACTTTATCTTAATTTAGCTCATTGTAACTTTATTCTAAATTGTTCTCTTATTTCGTGATCCAATTCCACTTTCGATTTAATTGATTCCTGTGTAAAAATAATGCGCCATCAGTACTA
Organism: Argiope bruennichi; assembly: GCF_947563725.1. Taxonomy (NCBI): domain Eukaryota; kingdom Metazoa; phylum Arthropoda; class Arachnida; order Araneae; family Araneidae; genus Argiope; species Argiope bruennichi. The sequence continues at coordinate 37,574,674 of NC_079161.1, read as the reverse complement.
CTTATCAAGAGAAAGTGATATCTTCGGTTGCCCTTAAAAAGTTGTCAAAGGTCACCACGTGTATTGAATTGTCACCTGACCAGAAATCCTATGTCATATAAGACTAGTGATCATTTGTTCATCCCTTTTCCCTTCTGTTTTTGTGCTGCGCTGTGCCTTTTTTTGTAAATAATCATATATATATATATATATATATATATATATATATATATATATTCTTTATTTTTTTTATCATAAATGATCTTATCATTGATGAAACTATACATATATATCAATTCAGAATCTTAATCAGTGTTGAATTGGTCAAATAGAAAGTCCTTGGTGTTAAAAAAAAAAAAAAATCTAAGATTTCAGTTGCGCATAAATTAAAAGATAAATTTTCTTAAGTTTTTCAAGACGTAAAATGAAAAAAAAAAATCGATTGATTATTTTTCATTGTGTTTCATTTCATTTGCGTTAACTTAATTTCTCAAAATGGAACAAAACCATTCCTATAAATATCCCATTTCACTATCTTACTTCTAATTTTAACTTCATCCTTTGTTCAATAAGAATAGTCTGAAAAGAATCATCGTTTACCTACCTGGGATAAAATTCTAAACTAGTACGTTCTTTTTTGTCTTAATTTCAAATTCATAGCAAGAAATAAAACCATTGCATTATGTTCAATTAAATTTATTCTTAAAAGTATTTGAAAAAGCTATTTATAACAACCATAAGATCTTTTCGATTCCTCTGTACATTCTTACATTTCATTTCCTTGTTTCGACAACCCCTTTTGCTTTCACCACTCATGCTTCTTTTACTGCATTCAGCGTATATGTATTTTCTGTTATATTATTCTAATCACAAGACATTTTGGGAAACAATTTTTTGCCCTGTTTTAATCTTGTTTTAATACCTTCAAAAGTAAATTCAGAATGTTCCTGTAATAAAAGATATTTCGAAGTTTCCATTTCTCAGAAGGATTTTACATTGAAAATCGCACGATCATTTCAGGAATCTTTTTCTAGACGTCTTTTTCCTAATTCTATTTTTTTACTTCATTTTTAGGCAAAACATATTGTTAGAAATTAGTGAGAAATAGGAATAAGAATAATTTTGATACAAATGAAGAAACGTTGAATATATATAAACGTTATTAACACGCTCAGAGAGAAAGTTGCTTCTATCTTTTAATATTAAAATTTATCTGTTTTATAATAACAGTAACAAAAGAAAACAAATATGTAATGCAATATTTATTATGGAAAATATAGACTAAATTAAACACTAAATTAAGAATATTATTCTCAATTATTAAGAGGGGTGATCGAAAAAGAGTTTAGAAGGCAAAGGAAAAATGCTTTTTCAACAACATACACAGGATACAAATGGTAATTAAGAAACATATGTGGAGGCCATCTCTCTACATAATCACCACACCTGTTGAGGCATTTATCACACCGCTGCACCAATTTGTTTATTCCGCCTTGGTAATAACATATCTGGCTACTGAGCCAGTTCTCGGCACCTTTTTGAACATCACCGTCTGATATGTACCTTGTTTCGAATAAGCGTTTCTTCAATGACCTGGAAAAGGAAATAGTCACTGGCAGCCAAATCGGAGCTGTATGAGGAGTGATTCCAGATCTCCCACCTAAACTTTTCCAGCAATCTCTACACGCTTCAAAACAATGACGCCATTTCGCTATCTGTTGTCTACTCATTACTTCGCTCCCGTACACTTCAACGATTTGTCTGTGAATGTCCGATGGGCACACACACTTGGTCCATAGAAATCGTATCACGGCTTGCACCTCTGTGCGAGACCTCTTCTCTAGACGTTTTGTCATTACTGTCGCTGTTTCAGGTCTCAGTACTAACACTATCTGCTCGAACAATTGGTCTAAGACAACTAGCGCCATCTGTCTCCACTCTGGGTAACAATATTCCCATCCACAATTTTTACTTCCCAAATACTGCTGCTTGTAAACTTTTTTTTGATCACCCCTCGTATTTTGAGTGTTCAGACAGTTTTCATTTTTAACGATAATTTCGTTACAGTATTTTAAATGTGCAGGCAGGATTCATTGGCTGAGAAGTTTGCCTTATTGTTTTTTTAGCCTGATATAGTTTTAGTGGTGCTGAAAAATAATTATATGACTTTCCTTTTTTTTTTCTGAATTCGGGACTTAGATATTTCAATGGCATGAATTGACGATCTTATGATGTCTTTTCTTCTAAGAGGAATATAGCAAATTCCTCTTATAATTCTTTCAGATTTTTCCTTCTAATCTTTCCGTTAACATGCACAGTTTTTTACGTTTCCAAATTTCTGATTTTGATGATTCTGTTGCAGCTAAATGCTTTTGCAACTAACACAATTGCACCTTTCTGCAACTTTTCCTTCTTCTTTTGCTGCAACAAGAATTTAGACAATCGGAACTTGATGTTTCCTTTAAAACTTTGTCCGCCCATTTTAATTTTAGAATTGGTTACAATTCAACTGAAACAAAACACCCAATTTCGATCGGTGGAGTAAATTAAAAAAAATAATTCTAATTCAAAATAATTAGGTTAATCTAAGAATTATTTCAAAACAAATGCCATTCGTCAGGAAATACTAATTTTTAATGAAGTCGTCCCCAGTTTGAGCTACAACATAATTTATATGTCCCCATCCTCAAAAAAAAAAAAATAATAATCAGGCATTTTAGTTTGGTTAGTAAAAAAAAATTATCAAACCAGTTATTTTTCATGAAAGTCCATAATATCAAAAATTTGCAATTTGATAAATTTAAAAAGTAACTCGATTACTATTGAGCTACTATCGAACTTCTCTTAAACATAGTTTAAAACATTATAACTTCAAGCAAAATGTAACAATCTAAATTTTGTGATAGCAGTTTCTAAAGAATTTTTTTTTAACTATTAAAAAATTTACCATAAAATCCACGTTTTACTGAATTGTTGAGAGCTGTATCATGAATCTGGCAAACATTCTCAGTCAGATGGATCGTCTGTAAAACAAAAATATTCAACTTCAAAATCCTTGTAAGAAAATACTAAAATATTCGTTTTATTCATAGAATCTGAATATAAAATGTTATTGATATTTTCTGATCAAATTTAATCATTATTTGTTTAGTTCGCATGGCAACTGACATGAATTCTTTTTGTTTCATATTGTAAATTAAATATTAATGTATACGAGGAAATATATAAAAATAAAATTGATATAAATTATTTCAAATTTGAATCAATTTCTTATTTCCAGAATACTTGCATTTTCAAAAAAAAAAAATCACAAAAGACATTTTTTAAATTAATTTTTAGTAATAAAATATTGCTAAAAAACGAAAAGAATTTCAGCATTATAAAATATAAAAGCAAAGAAAAGTGAAAATCTAAAACTTAATTAAAATATAACTGAGATATTGATACATTTACTAATTTCTGCAAATCAAAAAATTATTTGGTAATATTTTTAAATAATCATAATTTATTATTAATATAGCTTTACAGTGATATATTGATTTGTATTTATAAAGGAATACATTGAAATGTATAGTGTTAAAATTATAAATAAATTTAAATTAATAGCGTTGCTTTCCAGTATATAATATTTTATTATTATTACATGATTAGTCTCAAATATTTTTCCTTTTCTTGCGGTTTTTAAATTCGGATCATGCATTTTCTCCTAAACTGCACTTATTTTATAATTTTGATTCATTTTCAAAATCTGCGCTACCTTTATAAAAGTAAAGTTTCCTCATTATTATGCAGTCACACTCAAACACATTTGCATCTTTTCAAAACCTGTATCATGTATTTAACCTACAATTTGAAAATGCGATAATTCTACTTCATTTTAAATTTCTTTATTGCTTAAAGGTTTTATTATGAGTTACGGAAAAAAAAATATATTTTAGAAATGATTCGCCAATCTTTTATATATATATATATATATATATATATATATATATATATATATATATATATATATATTTGAATTCATTATTAAAACTGTATTCACGAAAAATCTACTCAACATCAACGCCCTTGTATTTGAATGCTTAACTAAAGCAATGGAAAATTAATGCATCTAAAATTATTAGATCTAAAATAAATGATCTAAATTATTAGATCGTTTTGATCTAAAATTATTTAGATCAAAATGCATCTAAAATTATGTGGACAAATTTGACGCATTTGAAATATATTTCACATACAATGAAATCTCTGCAGCTGAGGTTTGTTAGCTGTTAAATCCATAACATTAAAAGAATCTGAAACTCTAGTATACGCGGAAGTCAGTTTGATCCTAACCCTTCTACAAAAATGAGATGCATCGTTTCATTGATTTCTGTTGCACTAATATTTCTCTTCTAGCTCCCACAAGAAGGTATAAAGTAACAGGTGTAAAATTTTATAAATTCGAAGAATCTCTAATCAAAAGAGAAAGGATGAGGTAAAAAAGACCCCTTGAGTGTCCGGACGTGTTAATTATTTGATTTTTGAATAAAATGAGGTAAAAAAATAATTGAGGGAAAATTTACATAAGAAGTTTTTTGAACAAAGGAAACTCAGCTATTTCTAAACTCTCTCGACAGTTTTTATTAATTAATTATATTTCAAGGACAAACTTTCATATCTTGTAAGAGCCACAAAACAACTCTCTATATTCTATAATGTCAAAATGTAATGTGAAAGAAATATAAATATTTTCGAAGCTGATAGTTTTTTCGTGAGTGTCACATAGATTTATGATTTCTGAAAAATTTTCTAAAAAGCTTATATTGAATAATTTGTCAAATATTTCATTTTTTGATCAATATAGTATATATATTGATGTACGCTACTATATTATCTATTTTAAATAAGCTAACTAGTATAGTATACACTAGTAATATGTATTATCTTAATAGCAGTTCCAAAGAGCTTCAGTACCATGTATAACAGACACATAATAATAATAGGTTCTAATGGAGCATACATCTATAAAAACTGTTACAACACCGTATTACAAAACTTAAAGCATTTATCTAACTTCTTCTCATCTAGCTACTGAACAAACAGGCAAAAGATGCAATCTAGCATCTCCCACTGCAGTCACTCAAATGATGATGAGCACTAACTCCCATCCGCAATGCAATAATTTATGTTTCTGAACGTGGTTACTGGAATTTATTCTAAATGGCTCTGAGACGTAAGAAAATCCCACAATTGCAAAACTAGACGCAATTTTAAAGAATTACTACCTCTTAAGGGATTTAGCTTAGCTTATAAGGGTAGCAATTTCATTCATAATAATCCTTACAAACCGAATTGTAAGACATTAGAGTCAAAATAATCTGTATTTATATGTCCCTCATGCACAGTTCCATTGCCTTGATGGGTCCCATTCAAGGATGTGTTAGTTCAGTAAGGCTAATATTCACTTTTCGTTGCAACATGTACAAAGTTTTCATATGGCAGTATTACTATGTAATATGTTTCTTAGAAAGTAAGAATTGTCATTGTATTTCTGGCAAAATAAACATTTTTGTATAGATTGTTATAAGTTATTTTTTGCTCCCTTTAAATAAAATTCATATTAAGAATAATTTAGTCAACAACTTAAGATGATGGAAGAATCTGATTATCTACAATACTAATTTATAAAGAAGAGATAATTTGTTAGATGCATTTTAAGGATTAAAGCTAAAGAAGAATTATTTTCTTAACGATCTGACATAGAAAATTGTACAAATTCTAAGATCTGATACAGAACATTGTACAAATTCTAAGACCTGACACAGAAAATTGTACAAATTCTAATGAGTTATAAAATTGTTACGGATTTATACTCTTACTCCTCAGCGCCATCTTCAGGTAACGAAGACAACTTTACAGATAGCTTCGATGTAAACTGAATAGATAGATGCCTTAGAGGAAAAAAATAGTCAACCATTAAATGAATTAGCCAAGAATTTGTTGACTTATTGGAAAAAAATCGAAGATTCCAGAAAGAGTAAGAAAATAGCTCTATTAGGTTACGAGGTATAGAGATCTTTCTAAAAAGTATTTTGCCCTATCACGAACAGTATAGGAAGCTTAAGTACAAAGCTTTAAGTCAATAGAGTATTAAGTATAGAGTAAACTTTTTTTATACTGTTACTCCTCAGAACCCTTTTCTGTTAAGAAATACAATTGTATATATAGCTTTGATGGAAGCTGAATGGATGCCGAGTTAATGGTCCTTGCCATGGCGAAAAAAATAATCAACCGTTTAGTGAGTTAGATAAGAATTTGTTGACTTATTGGATAAAATCGAAGATTCCAGATGGAGTAAGAATATAGTTCCATTAGAACGCGGGGTATAGCACTCTTTCTAAATCCTACTTTGCCTTATCACGAAAAGTTTAGAAAGCGAAGATACGAAGATGTAAGTCAATAGAGTATTGAATCAATAATGAGTCAACAGCTGAGGCAAGGAGTCAGTTCAGAATAACAGACATTTCGAAAAATGTGAATAGATCTTGCTGAACGCTTTATATTGTTACTGTTGTTAGAACCGATTTTCCAATTATATGATGTAATTCATTGCAAGTGCTTTTCTTGTGTATGCTTTGATTGCATGTTTGTGTTTTCGTATAGAATAAAGCATCATTACGTGTTATTGAGACAGTTGAGGCTCTATTCAGCATATACCCATTGCGCAGGGTCTTGATTTTTGGAAAATTATTCCGTGACAATATACAATAAATTTAAGAAATTTGAGAATTGAATTTGTTCATCTTTTTTTATATATTTTTATTGAATTTTAGTTTGCAAGTATGTAATACTTTTACGTATAGAATCATAACTAATGCTTTTTGGAAATATAATTTTATTTAAATATTTTAGAAAGTAATTTTTTTTGAGAACCAAAGTACAACAACGTGGAGTTTCTCTACCGAATAGGGCATAGTATTGAGATACAATAAGGAATTTTCTTTCAGAGCCAAAAAGGAACGGAATTTTTTATCTATCTTGTAATACAAGATAATAGCATTTAATAAATTCCAGCTTGAATCTTGGTTCATTTGTGACAAATTTTCGATTTCCTCCAGAAATCTGCCTTTCGGAGCATTAAAATAGATAAATATCTGCGCTATTACTACCTAAAAATACATAACGACTCATTTATTTTGAAGACTCTGATCAGGAGAATATACTACGTCTTCGCCCCAAAATAATTTTAAAATTTAACTATCATACGAGTAATAATTAGCTATCATATAATTACTGGAAATAGGTGTCCGATGAATGTACGGGGAAACGCTCAAAGGGCCCAATAGGATAACAATGCCTCATTTTAAACAAAAAATACGAAACACAGGTAAAAAAAACATAGACGAAGTATACACAAAACACCATTTCTAAAAATTCAGTTGCGTCCATGCAAACAACAAACCTTTCCTAAACAACCTGAACTGCACAAAGAGCGTAAATGAACTGCAAAGAAAGAATTCACACGAGTACTCATTACTGACTCGCTCTCACTTGTGCGCCTCCACTTTTATAGCTCCCATGACAGGACATCAGAAGTCAGAGATTAAACCATCGGATCACCAGTCGTAATGCAGCTATATCTTATAGTTAATATTGGGATTCTTTCATTATTTTCTTCAAAGTCAACAAATGCTTTGTCAATTCGCCAAATGAGCGCAAGTTTATCGCCACGTCTGATAGTCATTGACGTGGCATCTATTCAGTAACTATATCATATATTCAAATTATTTTCATTACCAGGATACACTATCTTCATTACTATTAATTTGCATCGAGGCAATATTACAAATTCCTTACCAGGATACACTATCTTCATTACCAGGATCCACTATATTCATTACTATTAATTTGCATCGAGGCAATATTACAAATTCATAACGACATCAAAGAAGCAATTTTGTCTATATTATTTGGATATAAGATACGCCACTATTATCAGATAATAGATTTCTTTAGATAAATAATGACTTGAAAGATAGCATCAAAAGGAGGCATTTAAGTTAGTAAAACGGTTTTTTCAAAAATAATAAATATCAAGAAAAATTAATCGAAACGATTGAAAGTTATCACTTGCTTGATAGAACTAGTGTTTTAAACCTCGTTAAATTTCACGGAATTCCTACTGAATGCTAGCTGCTTTAAAAACTCCACTACAATTACATATTGTTTAAGTAAATTGCCACTCTTATAAATATTATTTAAAGTTTTAATGTAGTATTATATTCATAGTATATTCAGGAAAGATTTTCTAAAATACACACAGTTTGGGGGATCATTCAATACCAAGAAAAGTATGTTTCCGCTGAAAAATTGCTTCATATGAAATAAATGTGGAATTCTTTATTTCTTTTATATATAAAAAAAGAGATCTTTCACGATAATAAAACTATCTCTTTATTTCCCAAACCTATTTTAACCGAACTTTTAGATTTACTTTTATATATCTTCAGTAGAATAACATACAATTCATGGAGTTTGAGTTTCTTTCGTTTTATGTTTTATCAACACAGATTTTGGGATGGAACATCCGGTCTAAAGCAAACGCTTTGTTCCAAAAGATTTTATTCAGTCCAAATATACACCTAGCAGCAATAAAAGAAAGAGTTGTTTCAATTTTTTTTTCTTTTCATTTCTAGTCTATTCTCGAATATTTTATCTTTAAAAATATATTTTTTGTAGCATTCCATAACAAAAGGTAATACTTTTATCTAACATCTTAAAAAACAACCCAGAAGTTTTCTAATCTTCAGTTGAAAATAGAAAAACAATTTTTTATGATCAATTTCAGATATGATATATTTATTTCGATATAATTTTCTTAATAATCTCGTCGTCTTCTTTTTTTAAAAATTTATGAGATTTTTAAAGGCAGAAAATAGTAATCCTTTTCTTATGGAATAGAAAAAACTAGTTTGTAAACCTGTTTGAAAGAATTGAAAAATTCACTTTCTAGATTAAATGAAGTGCCTTCTATCTTCAAGAATTTTTTGATATCATTCTTTTTCGTATTTATTGAGTAGTTCCAAATTTTCTGAGTTTTGCCTTTCTCTGAAAAAAAAAGAATAAAACGAATTGTTTTCTTCTTCTTCGAGTGAAAAAAAATCTTGACAGATTGGATGAAAAAGTTTTTTTCAATCGACTGAAGTCATTCTTTCTCAACTTTTGATTACGAGAGTTTTTTTATTTTCTTTTTTATGCTCATATTTTATTCCATAAATTTAATCACTTCTGTGCTATTTATGGGGGGGGGGGGAAATGTTACAACTGATTTAAGTATTTGCTCTTTTCCTGTTCTCATTAATTTGGAAATAAGTAAAAATTATTTTTAGAAGTTTGTTTATTAATACTTTTATTAATTATAAAACATAGCCAGTGGCAATGCAATGAAATCTAAATGGTTTGTTAAGTAACTATAGTGGTTTGTTAAAACTATAATAATGTTCTTTGTAAATTGGGACAAACTGCTTGGAAAGTCGAAAAATACACATTCTTTCTTTTTAGAGAATTCATAAATTATTGGCGAGGGAAGAAAAATGATTTATGCCAAAATCATCCGACAGATGGCGATTGATATTACTGGAAGACAGAATGAACGTAATAGTTGTGTCTAACAGATATGGAGAAAACAGACATTTTCCCACAATCTAACGTAAAGGAGGAAGTTCATGTCATTGTGGAATAAGAGTAGTGCCATTGCATGCCGGGAGTTGAAATTTTAAAAGCGACATGGAATTATTTTCCTAGTATCATGGAAAAACAAATGATTCCTTCAATTCTATTTGTGCGAAAATGTAACGAGAACATACATATTTTGCAGTTGTTGCGCAAAGAAGAAATTGCTAGCCGTTTTGATGTAAAAATGGGGCTATGCCATTCTGGAAGCTGAAAATTCATAAAGGCGATTTAGAAATAGATTCCTAGTGTCATGAAAAAACAAGTGATTTAAGCAATTCGACCTATGGCCGACATGTACTGAGAACTGACTTATATTTGGATTTCTTGGACAAAGGAGAAATTGCTGGCCATTCTGAAGTAAAAGTAAGCAAATGGCACGCCAAATGCTGAAATCCATAATAAGGTAATAAATATACATTCTTAGAATCATGCCGAAACAATTGGTATAGGCAACTCAATACATTTTTTAGTAATTACATATGCCAACTTTCAGTTTTCTGACTCAAAACTCATAACCACAGAAAGACATGATACCAAAAATGTGTTAATCTGCCTTAGGGAGAACCGAAGCTTGGAGATTTGTAAAAACCTCAAGTTTGAATTTGTTTGACGACTACAATATTTCTTCTATGCTGCATGTATAAGAAAAAAAAGTGAAACATTATTGAAAGGTAAAAAAAAATCCAAATTCGTACAATTATAAAACGAGTTTCAATGGAATATTTTATGCCAGAATAACTTTCTTAATATCTCTGCTTACACATAATGGAGAACCAGAAGAACGAAGGTTAGGTGAGAATTTTATTGAATGATACTTTTCGTAAGTTCGTAATATTTTTCCATATATTTCAGAATGGATTTCGAATTCAATTCAAAATATATTATCTATTAGATGATAAGAGAATGGAAAGACAGAATACTGAGCTATATTTGAATAATTGAAATATGAAGTCACAATTATTCAATAACAGAATTCTGTTCTCAAAGGAAAATTCCTTTCGTATATATCGATTTATTTCGTATTTATTGATATCACGAATAAAACAAATATTAGTGTTTCACTTTGACATTTTTGCAACATGCATTTTGTGTTAGATAAATTAGATAAGATAATAATGCATAAAGCAAGCAGAAGATAATCGAAAACACATTTTGCACTTCTTCCTTTTGTTTCACTGGAAGATTCAGCAGTTTATTCCTAAAATATCTGCGAAATTTGCAGTATATTAGGGCAACAGTATTCACATGTATACAAATTGATAGACACATAGACTTCCTCCCGACGAATTTTGCGCAACATTTATTAGGTCTATTCAATTATTGTGAAAAGTAGGGTAAAACTTGTATATTTCGTTTGTCCCCTTTTTGAATCACTTCTTTAACAGACTTATAGTCAAAAATATTTCTTTTCCAGATTCGAGTGATCTAATACTTGGAAATTATTCAAAAATTCGAATTCATGATTTTCGTTGATAGGAATAAATTTTGAAAAAATGAATTTGTAGTGTATTATTTAAAGTTATTCGAAATGGCAGGATATCAAAGCTTTATATTTTCCATTTATGAATGTAAAATAAATAAAAACAAGAAAATGAATTACTACCTAATTACTTATCTCTTAAATATTTCCTTTCACATGGAATTCTAAAGAAGAACGTTTTTTCTTACAAACTATTCACTCTATAAATTTCTGCAAATTAGAAAAGAATGCGAAAAACTAAAAAATATATACCCATACTACATGCCTTTATACCTGAAATGCCATAAGATAACCTCTAAAATACTATTATTATTTGGTCATAATATTATAAGAAAACTTTATAGCGCCATACGAATATTAAATAAAATTTTGCATATCTCGAAGTAAAAGATACATATCAAGCTCTTTCAAACAATGCATGAGGGAGACATGAATGTAAATAATTCTAACAAAAATGTCTTCCATATGAGTATATAGGAATTATTATGAATGCAAACGTACATGCCAGCACTAAGGTTAATTCCCAGAAGTGGTATACACACAGGCATCTTCCTACAAAAAAAAAGTTATTACTTGGTGGTAATACTATAAGAAAGTTTTATACAAACACTATTCTAAGTAAAATTTCACATTTCATGAAGTCAATGAGACCCACCAAGGCCCTCTAAACAATGCTTGTGGGAGCCATGAATATAAATCTTTCCGTCTAAAATTTGTCCCATTTGAAAGTGTAGGGAATGTAATCTATGAAAATGGTGATGCCAGCGCTGAAGTGAATTCCCAGGTGTGGGGAATGTTCTTTAAGAATGTCTCTGATCGTGCAGTCGTAGAGTTTCCTGACATATAACTACAAGCTGTATCTCATCTCAATTCTGATGGATCTTTCAGAAATCCCGCTTTAGATCTTTAGAAAATTGTTTTCTTTTTCGATTTAAAAAAATAAAAGAGAAAAAAAACTGCAATCAATCTATAAAATGCAAATTAAGTATAACAAAAATAAACATACGTTGTGTAAATAAAAGATATGCTAGCTAAAAAATCAAATATTAAAAAAATAGATATTTATTTAATTCAATTAAAAATAGTGCCACTATTTCGGTGTAATAAAGATAATACATATTCTAGAATATATTCAAATTTTGAAAAGAAGCGGGAAAGCTTTAAAAGACACTTCTAATATTTGTTTGATAGCAAAATTTAAAACTGAATCTGAAAGTTTGAATTTCAAATAATTTTTGTTTATAAAAAAAACAATGGTTTAGTTTAGTTTTATTAAAGTCCCGTTTTAAAGCAAAACTAGGGCTATGTAGAGACGGGCCTCGTAATTTTGAACCATAGTCAGATGATAAGCACGACATCTGGGCTGACACCCCCCTGTCCACATCACACTACACCAGCGGAAGGACGTTTGGCCCGGGCGTATTTAACGTGCACCAGACTCGCTAACGTGACGGTTCTTCTGTGAAATCGAATCACGAACCTGTAGCCCTGCGGTTCCGAAGCCGAAACCTTACCTTCAGGCCCCAGCAGCCCCCCAAACAAAGTAAATGTATACATTTAGAACACACACTTTAAGTTTATTTCCTTCCAACTATTTAGTATAAACATTGAAATAGTAAATAAAATTCTAAAAAAATAAGCTGAAAATGAATGAATGAATTAATTATAGATAAATACTTTTAAATAATTTCGTTTTTTAGTGGTACTAAGATAAATCAAACTTTTTTTAATGTTTTCAATCTTTTGAGTCTTTCATAAAACGTGTTATTTGTAAAAATATTGCAAGGATCGAAATCATAAAAAGTTCTACTCTCTTTGATTCGTTTTTCTTATATCTGAAAAAAAAAATAAAGTTGCACAGTGCTTCATATTCCATGCATCCTACGTCAAAATATTTGCAAAATTTAGAAGAATGCATTGTATAGATGTGCAAAAAAGCTCAAGAGTTTTCAAGAACTCAAACACCTCCCAGATATTTTGTAACACCAAAAATATATTATCCTCCCTTTTACTGACAATTAAATAATCCATATACATCTTCTATAGAATCCAAAAGAACTTTTTTTTTATACAGAGAGAGAAAAGTGAAAAGTATCTCTAGGGATTGGATCAATGCAAATTTTTATTCTAAAGCTACCTAATAGCAATGGATTGTGAAATATAAGAATTTGATCAAAACATAAAAATTAGAAAAATTATATTCCATCCTAGAAATATTTATTTGGTACTTAAAAACAATTATTTATACAAATAAAATTATAGCTCAGAACGGCGCACAAATAAGGTTGTTTAAAACAACAATTTCAATATTATTTTTTCTTTATTTTCTAAATTTCTTCGAGTATTTAAATACCGTATCATTTTCTAAATTCCATGAATGAAAATTTTAAATTTTAAAACTATAATTAATAAATTAAATAATAGTCTTATTTTATTTAAAATGTTGACTCAGATTAGAGTATTATAGAAGTCTGGGGCATTTTATTAAGGCCATTTTCTAGGATTTTACATTTAATCAATAAGATAATTTATTGTAACTTTTTTTCAAATAAAATTTTACTTATATTATGTAAATAATAAATATTTATAATTGTAATTAAGAATTTTTAAAGATTTTAGAGCATAGATTAGGTAAGAAATAACAAGAATTTTACGATTAGGCATGAAATTTGATCTTTCTATTGAAAAGATGTAATATTGCAAAATGATTCTATAAGATATCCATAAATATTGCGTTAAAATTCGTGTCCATGAAATAACTTATAACATTCACTGCTATTAACGGTATAGTACAAAGAGAATTTCTGCAAATTATTTTTTTTTGGAGGGGGAGTAGTTTCATAAATGGTTCATTTTAAATTTAATTAGAACTATTTTAAGATGGATTTGTAATTTTGAAATCAATCAAATGGCTAGAGAGACTCTTAAACCAGCACTCGACTTTCTAATATGTACAAGCCACTCTAATAGCAGGATACTCGAGTTGATTAATATATTTCACGTATGAGATTCAGCAATTTCTGAAAGGAATGCCGTCTCGATTCCTTCCATCCTGAAACTTTAATTCACAACCGATCTAAAAGGAGGGAACCACGGCGACCTGGTGGTAAGGTCTCATCTTTGGGACTAGAGGATTCTAAGACCCGATTCCACAGAAGAACCGTCTGGTGGTACGACTGGTAAATACGTCAGGGCCAAATGTCCTTTTGCTGACGTGGTACGGAAGCTTAGAGATGGGGTTTTAGTTCAGGTGACGTCCTCGTCATTTGACCTCGATTCAAAATTATGATGTCCGTCCAAAAAGAGCCCTAGTGTTGCTTTAAAATGGGGCATTAATATAATCGAACTAAACGACCTAAAATGAACATTTTGAAGTTTCTCTGTCACATTATTAGAATTTATTAGCATATTGAACTATTCTTTTAGTCAGTAAGCATTAATTTACTTATAAATCTCACCTTTCTTGTCATTTTTTTTCAAAAATAATTATCAAATAAGACTATCCATTTTATTAATATTATTTAGCATGACGAGCTATTCATATTTTTTGTATTAATATTGTTTATCATAATAAATCATCCACTTTATCAACGATATTAAAAAATACGATACTTCAATGTGATTAGTTTTAATTTTTATATAAAAGCAATACGTAAAAGTAACGCCAAAGTAGAAATTTACAAAATTGACGAATTATTTTTTGTGTTTAAACATTAAATTTTAAGAATATCTTGACAGATTATTAATTCCGTTTTTATACTAAGCTTTTCAATGTAAAATCTTTGAAATCATGTATAGTTTTATTTGGTTTGAAGAATTTTATTCATCGATGTGTCATTTACAGTTAGATTAATCTTCTTTGTTTCTGCAGTATTTACAAGTTATGAGGTAGCAGTTATACATTCATATATTTTGGAATGATCTTCTAAATGATATTCTTCCTTTGGGAGCATTTCAGTACTACAAAAAGCAAGCTTTCCTTGAAGAAATAATTCGTATGAAATTCTCCATTTCTTTTATACATAAATGAGAGCGATATCTTTTCCTAAAATAAAACCATCTCCTTGCTTGAAAACATATTTTGGTTGACGGATTGATATACTTTTATAACCTTAGTAGAATAACATACAGTTTTTTTTTAATTTGGATTTCTTTTGTTTCTGTGTTTTATCCACAGATTTTAGGAGCATTCAATCTATAGAAAACACTCTGTTTTTCTAAAGATTTTATTGAATCCAAAAATACACGATTTAGAAATAAAAAAAGGCATTTGCTTTAGAGGATTTTTATATCCAGTCTATTCTAGAGTACTTCATTTTTTAAGGGGGAGGGACAATCTTTTCTGTGCCCCTCTCTCTGTGTGTACTTCTGTATATAAGTGGGACTCTTCAGAGCTATTGACAAACAAAATGAAATATTTTCTTCTATATTTTCAAAATCCTTGAGATTTTCCAAATTCGATTTTCTGGTATTATTAATCGCATACCCGGGAATAATCACCAAAGATCATATGATACATTTAGCAAAAACTCTAGATTCACACCAGACATCTCTATTTCATAATTATTGTTCACCAAAGCTATGCAATGAATTTGCGACAGTAGCCAAATACCACGATTTTTTCGGGAAAGGTTAGATGATAGCAACATAATTAGAAAGAATGTCAGAAAGTTTAGGAGAGACTACTTCGCTTGATTTATTTTGCTTTTTTTATTTATTTTGTTGGAAACTAATAAATAATATTCAACGAAATCTAATAAATAAACTAGCATAGTAATCCTAAATTTTAAGTTTTGGAGTTATAGAGATCATTTATATCCGAACAGCCAAACTTCCTCTCATTAGGTTTCCGCTCAAAATTGGTTGAAAATGTACAAATTTGATATAAAAAGCAAGTAATGAATTCCGTTCGTCTTTTCTAAACTTCGTATAACAGAAAATAAGAAGTGTTATAAAGCGCTTTTTGTTTTCGTGTTTTATTGCACCATTTAAAATAAATTATTGAAGCAAGAAATCTCTAAACATTATTATGGAAAAAAGTCAAAATAACGATATTATAATAAATAATTTAAAATTCATCTCGTGGGATTTGAATAACCAACATGAAAATTTTAAAATTTATCTGAACTAACTTAGTACTACATTGTAGAAAATAAAATCTGAAAATACTTCCATGAATCATCTTTATTTCTGCGACAGGAAAGTATTTTAAATATGTTTTGAAAAATGTCGAAATTATTAAAATTTTTCAAATATTTCATTCGTCTCTAAAACATATCCTTTGTTACGACATTCTTTCGGGTACAAAAGCTCGCTATCATGGCTTATTTTGATTTTACTCTCTTCACATTTGAATAAACACTAAAATAAATTTTAAAGTCGAATTTTACTTGAAAATCCGTGGTTTATGGAGGTAAGTATTCGCAGAAATGTCACTTGCAGGCCATTTCATAGATATTCATCAAAGTACTGTGCTGCGGATCTAAACCTTCAAGACCTGAAAAATCTCCAAGACATATTGTAACAAGTCTGAAATATATTTTACTTCCTCTTCTGACTTTCAAATAGTCTATAAATCCAGAATAAGTTTGCAAATATCTATGAAGAATGTCGTTTATAAAAATGTATATTTTGTAAAAATAAAAACAAAAATCATATACACATAAAGCGAATTTGTATTTCTATTTCTCAGAGTAGTGGTTTCAAATATTCTCTATGGTTCATTTTAAATGTTTATTATCTTTTTAACGTTAAATGTAAGAATCTATTTGGATTTTGTTGGTATTTTCAAAAGTTTTTCCATAATTATACATTATCCATCTAATATTTAGTAACATCAAAAAATGTTGATTCATACAAACACATTTGAAGATAACCAAAGAAATTTGTTTGAAAAGAATTAGTCATTAAAATTACTTTTTCATTGATCGATAATTTAAAAATTATTTTTAATTTAATTATTTCCTGGAATTTATTCATTCAATTAATTTAATTATTTCACAAATAATTTAAAAATTAAATTCAAACTATTTTTGAATTACAGTAATAGGGAAAACGAAAGAGATTCGAAATTCTAGTCTAAAGCATTGTAACATGATAATGTTTTACGCTTTATTCGTCTCATTCCTTTTACACTTGATTTTCTCAGAGATGTGCACAATTGTTACATCATGCATTTGACAAAAAGTGCGCAATGCAGAAACATTGCCATGATAAAAAAAAAAAACATTCAGTGTCTTTAAGTATATTTAAATATTAGTTAACATTGAACTGAAAAATCTTAACATTAAACTTAAAATGAATAATTATTATCATGTGAGAACATGATGTTGTTTTCGTTACCGGGTTTTGAAGCTCGAAATCACGTAGGTAATGAATAAACATAAATGGCAATTTTCATCATCTTCATTTAATCGCATATATTTTTTTACCTGCTTTCACCAGTATTGCATTATAATTATTTATGCTTCTTTGAAAGCAGATGCGTTTTCAATAGGTTGACGTAGAGCTATGACATCATAGCTGATATTTCTTCTCAAAATCGGTCGAGTTCTAAAACGTTGTTTGCCAACTAGAAAAGTTGAAAATGAAAGTTATATATATATATAAAGTGAGAGAGAGACAGAGTCCAATAGAGAAATCTCGTGGTTGTTTCAAACTGGTTTAAACTGGTTAATGACTTAAATTAATTAAGATAAATAATGACTTAAAAATAATAATGTTATCACATGATGACTTGAAATTTGCGATTGTAGATTTAGTTAAAATTTTTTTTTTACTTAGTTTCACGAAAGCTAATAAAATATTCACGTTTAATAGGCATAATCTTGCTATTTTTCTCCATCATATATGAAAAAGCATTGTTACAAAATTGTATTTGAATAGTTTCGCCAAATATTTATCTCATTCTTTGTAATAAAGGTGTTATCCCGTTTTTTCATATAAAATTGAGACCTTGGGAAAGGTACAAATGCATTACGTGGCGCTGGAGCAAAATAGTTAAAAAATTTCCCTGTTTGGCCATAATTCCGAACTTTTACTGAATTCTGTGAAATTCGCAATTTCTTCTGGCGATTAATATTTTGACTGTAGCAATAGGTATCCGAAAATGGAATTTCAGTTTTAGATGCATTTTTTCCAATCGATTGAAACTAAGATTAGAACATGGACCTAAAAACTTAGTCACCAAATTACATACTGAATATTATATATATTTAAATCATTGCATTTTCATCTATCATGTCCACAAGCCTATGGAACCATAGACTGGCATACAATAAAGCATTTGACAGCTTTTCTTCCAAATTTGATAATCATATTCACTTTATATGCTACGGCCGGAATAGCCGGGTTGGTAGGGCGTAGATTCGCGTCCCTTTGGTTGAGAGTTTGAACCTCACAAGCCGAAGACTTTCCGTGTGTGTGGTGGCTGGCGCATGTATAAATCTGCCGTGGTCACAAAGTTTATCATGTCAAGATTAATACCACTAGGAGTAGTGGATCAAGGGTGATTTTCATCTGATTCAGGTCTAAATTATGATGAGTGAAAGAAATACTGACTGAAGTTCGCCCCGTAAAAAGGGTAGTGGCATGTGTGTAGCTAAGTCGTACACTTGGCCCTAGATGGCGCTACTGAAAAAACAAGAGGCGGAAACTTGGCTTATAATCACTGGTTCTAAAGTCAATGGGCTTTTCTATGTCAAGTGCCTTTAGAAATAATAAATTTATATGCTAAAATGGGATACCAAATTTCATCTACGTAATTTTCGTTTTGCAACTATATCGTTAATTCATACTCGAATAGCCGGACAGACAAACTTCTGAATGGATTTCTTTCAACATCTGATAGAAATCTACAAACTTGGTGTAAAGACTAGATGCAAAATTTTATCATCTACCTGAAAGCATTTTTTGAATTACGGTATTAACGAAGGCCTAACGTGTAATTTCGCCTAACGATTGTATAGGCGAAGAGACATAATACCAAAATTTTTGTTTTCAAACTTAATTAGATCTTAATTTCTTAACTATTACAATACTTTCTTTATACTTTATATATGAAAAAGTGAAACTGGTTAAAATGAAGGAGAAACTGTACATACACAAATTTGTTACCTCATAGTTAACTTTTTAATTACAATAATTATCAAATCCATATTATCGTGCTTTAATTTCTGAGTTAAAATATGTTCTGAAGCTATTGAGGAACAAATACTGAACTTTCGCTTCATTTTTGCTTTTAAATCCAACTAAAAATATAATCCGAATAAAATTTTAAATATTCATTTCAGAGTGAATATCCCTGACTCAAGAAGTAACTACTTGAAATTCCAGATCAATCGATTAGCTGGGTAGAAAAATTATTTTGATCGGTTTATTCATAATTGCTGTAGCAAATTATAAGCCTTAAATATATCAAAATACAAGGCGACCATTACTGTATTATTCTACCATTGTAATCATTTCTGAGAACAGTTAAAATTTTTGAAGGTGATTAAATAAATTAATAAGAAAAATACAGCGAGTATCATTTAAAAAATTCCACAATTTTCTGCTAGAGAGCATAAGAATTCAGAAACCAATAAAAGAGATTCACATTATTTTTCTATATAGTTTAGTAGATGCCGTACTACCTATATGATGTAAAAGAGTATGTTAAAGTTTATTGACTTTAGCATCATTACATCCATAAAAAAATGCCTATTTAATAAGACTGCTTCTTTGCTCTACGAACGTTTCTCTCTAAAATTTATAATGTTTTTATTGATTTATCTTTTAAAAGTAGTATTATGAAACATTTCAGTAAAAATTCATTACATTTTCATGTAATGGATGGCAAAGGTCACTTAAAAAATACTTTGCAAACTAAAATACATTAAAAGCTCGATATTGTATTTTATATTTTCCTTTTCTTTAGTCTCTAGTTGTAACTTATTAAAAAAGCATTTTGCGCTCTTAGAAACCGTTTTCTGAAATAAAGTACTAACATATGCAGTAATCAAGATTTAATTCATATAATCGATTATTTTATAATTTCATTATGAATATATGAAAAAAGTGTTATTAAGAATTTATAATCTTTTAAAGTTTTGAAATTTTGAGCAGATCTAGAAATTAATAGACAATCAGTTAAAAAATTATTCTATATAAACATAAAACATTTTTGTATTTATTGCACTTGTATTTATTAACGATACAAGAAAATTTTAGTGTATTATATTATAATTAATATAATAATTATAAAGTAATGTATTAAAATTATTATAAAATAATAAAATATTATAATTATTATAAAGTAATAAAGTATTATAATTAATATATAATTATAAAGTAATGTATTTACAAACAAAATGAGGATAAAATGTATAAAGCTACTGATTTTCATATCTATTCCATCTATAACAGAAAGCGTAATCATATCTGCTAGATATCAATTTCTTTTTATCTTTCGTTCATATATATCTTCGCATTATTTGCTTTTTTGAATTATTTTGTCAATTATCAAACTGGTTTTTTTTTTTGTAATAGACGGATATTCATATTTATGATAAACTTTATGATTTAATTTAATAAAATAAAGGACTAAATAACTATCACTAAAATGTACCTTATGATGAAAATTTCATGTTTAAATCTGTTTTCATCTATCTGGTAAGGGGAAATTCAAAGTTTACAATAAAATAAGAAACTGATATTTAGCGGATAGATTCAATCTACTTTGAACTTACGATCCTACAGCCAATAAATCATGTCTACAAGCCAAATTCTTTTAAGGAAGTCGCCATGAATTCCCCCTTGGTTTTATTTGAAATATGTCCTAGAATTTCTTGGAGGCACTCTGATTTCAAGTTATTAATTACCTCTGGTTCATTGATTAGAAAAGGCATAAACCGAATTCTTAGCGCGTACTTTCTATCCAATTTATAGGAGAGGTATTCTTTCTATACTCAATTCCTAGAGGAGTTGGACTGAAAGAAAAACTTATCCATATATATATATATATATATATATATATATATATATATATATATATATATATATATATATATATATATATATATATATATGAATGTATGAATGGATGGATGAATGCAAACATATTTTAGAGTTGCGTGGCAACGAAGAAACTTTTGAAATGTTCCAACTTCTTTTTATTTCATTATGGAGGCATTGTGATATCATTAAAACTGACATGCGTTTACATCGCGATTCAAGTGCAAAAGAGAGCGACATTCGTCCCTTTAGTGGTTTTACTCCGAGATTTTGATAGGGATTTCTTTAATTCGTGTTGAATTTTGAAAGGGAATCTGTAAAAGAGTGTTAAGGCTGTTTATGATTAGTTATATTATGGCTGTAAAGAATGTAAAAGCTGTGTATGGTTTCACTTCTATCGAATTTTCTTCCATTTTCAGATTCTGATGCTCTTTGTTTATTTTGTCACCCTGAGAATCCTATGATCAAAGAAAGAAAGAAAAGTGAACAAAAGTTGATGCAAGCCTTCGGGGCAAATTATTAATTGGTTTATTTGAAGAAAATGCAAGCATTTTCCTAATTAGAATTTAGAGGAGGTTCTAATTCAGAGTCGACATGGAGCTCTAACCATTTTCCTTCACTCGATCCTAAGTTTATCTTCGTTCTCTCTGATTTTTTTTTCGCTTTTTTCTCATTAAAATTTTTTGTGAGTTTTCGTTTCAATTCCTTTTGTTTTGACAGAAATTATATTTTTACAAAAAAATATTTCTTAATAAAGATAAAAGAGCTTATTATCGCTTGAAGAGTTCCTATCGAAAACGAGTTTTATGTAACTGTAGTAAAAAACAAAATAATAACAAAACTAATCCATTATGCTGCAGCTGGATAGGTTAAAGAAAATATAACTAACAGAAAAATAATTGTTACTTCTTATAGAACTCCAGTTATTATTTGCTTTAAAATAACACTGTCAGATTACAAGCTTCTATCGACAGAAGGATAATTATTTTTTCATATAAAATACCAAATATTATTTACAACAAAGTAACACGTGAAATTAATGGTTCTTGTCTCCCACTGTAATGCTGCCAGTTTTCTTTCAAGTTTTTCCGTGAGTATTCTACATTACAGTACATTTAATTTAGCTTTTAATTACGCTTCACCAAACTGAAACAAGAGAAAAAAAGGACGATGCCACCAAATTAAACCAGTTTCGATGAATTCGCCCAAATTGATCTCACAGAATCAATCATCATGATTCACAGGTAGATCGCTCGAAATCTTCATTGTTTCTACTCTGCCACCCACATATCCCAAGCAATATATTTCAAGAACATAAATTCGAGGTTTCCGATTTCTGATTAAATTTAAATCCCCAAAGGTAGCGAGTGTCCGACCAATCACAACTCGATGTGGCACCAGGAAAGACTAATCAATGCTGAGGCAATTATTTCTCCCCAGGTGCGGAAGTGCGTAATAAGTTCACAGCACAAACAGAGAGAGAGAGATTCAGAAGTGTCATTTTCACTGATAACGAGTGGCGTTATACTCCAATGCCATTGTTTTATCGATACATTAATAGTTTCGCCATTCGTGTGGTATTGACAGATAGTAGAAATGAAGGGAAATGATGTTTGTTTAAAAATTGCAGCGTTTCCCAAATGCGGTTGAAAGGGAAATTTGCTCCATTATGCCTTTTTTGTATTTATTTATTCAAAGATGCTCTTTAATTTGCTGTAAAAGCGGATATTTGCAAGGGAAATTGTTATTATGTTTGCTTGAGCTTGAATTTGAGTATATTTGTCATAAATTATTTACAGTAAACATAACTCCACACACACATAAACCACACACGATCTCCATAACGCTTGGCGCAACTCAACTGGGTACATACCCATTAGACAACAGCTAAATACATCACCACTCAACAGCCATATCGTTCGTCTCACCTCCGACTCACTGGAGGGAGAGTCTGTGGTGAATAGCATATAAGCCAGTTAACAACTACGCTGCACGAGCATATGCTTTTGTATCCTTGTTATGTTACTGGACTGCGAACCATAAGGTGTCAGGTTCTATCCTTGCGCCTCTCAATACCCTAAAGACTCATAATCAACATCAAAATATATAGATATTTCCTTTTAAACAAAACACGAAAAGAAATTGACCGCTTGTCGGTGGATCTGCATTTTTGCATGCATACAAATTCTATAATTCGAAAGTGTAATAATTTGGATAACTGAATTTTGAACCACTGATTTTGGCAACTAATGTACTTTTTATCAAATTTGGAGCCACATATACCAAAGAGTTGACTAATTTTTGTCTACACTTCCATATGCATCGAAACGTGATAACTCAAAAATGCGATAACTTAAATATATGTACTTTGGCTTTCGAAGTTATAATTTTTATTGTAGTTCACTATTAAATTTTGACTTTAATCGATTCAAATAAAAGTGTGCAAACTACATATTCATTTTTCTGGCACAACCGTATCCCAGTGGGTAAACAATTCATCCCCCCCCCTCTCCTCCAAAATACCACAGCATACATTGTACGATATTTTTTTTCGTAATTATTGTCATTGGCAGTACATTTGATATTGAGTGTGCGATATAGTTTTAAGGGTTTTGATCATGCGAAAAAAAAAAAAAAAAGATTCTTCACAGTTCATGACTGCGCTGAACATATTTATGCTGTATATATACATTCGTATCCCATGCAAACATATGTATATTTTTCATAGTTTATTTATACGTATTGCTAAGTATACTCTTAGTAAGTGGTACATTGTGAATTATCTTCTTTCCACAGACCATTGATGAATTGTGCGGTAACATCCGTTGAAGTTGGGTTGAGTCATCAAAGGGCTGACACGTACTGATGAAAGGTCTTAACTTGAAGAAAATTGATTTCTTTTGGGTTCCACATCGATCCATTAATGAACAGAAGCTGCATGGGTTTGAAGTAGCTGGTGTCCAACTCAACAGATATCACAATGATAAAGACATATTTCTGAAGTAATCTTATTCAACGTTGATGAGATATAAGATGGAACCTACACACCTGCCTTAAAGTACCAATCTAATGAATGGCGTCTCTCAAGTTCGCCAAGTTGACAGAAGTTTCTCCAAGAACCCAGTCGGTTAAAGTTATGTTTATTGTGCCATAGGACTACGAGGTTGTCACTCTTACACATTGTGCGTCTGAAGAAGAAACTGCCTTCTTAGACTAGTATTGTCGATTTCTATAGCACAATCTACGCCCTGTTATGTGGCACAAACGTCCACATTTCTAGCGTCACAACCTCGCAATCGTGTTGCATGACAATGCTCTTTGTTGTGTTGCGCAACTACAAACGATCTTTTGGGATGTTGGTTTGGAAAGTATTTGACATCCACCGGATTCACCTGACGTAAGGTCTTGTGCCTACGACATCTTTTCAGTGTAGAAACAATCCGTTCCAGGCATCTGATATCATGCCGTGCCTTTTGTGATTCGAACCATATGTTTCTCTCTCGCTATCCACAAATAACATCTTGCCAACCCTATTAGTACAAAATATTATAAGATATCTTCACGATATTCCGAATTTCGGCCAATATTGTAAAGATATCGGAATAATTTTCCTGGGCATTTTGTGCTAATAAGGTACGGTATCCTTTGATTTCCTGACATCTGGTAAAAGGTACATGACTTTGATGGTGATTATATAGAAGAAATGTGTTGAAATTTTGCTTCTAAGCTCATTAAGTAAAAGTTTTCCCAGTATGTTGCTTTACTATATTTACAACCTTCATATATCAAAATAAGTTTGAAATAAATGACTTATAATGATAGGAAATGGTACAATTTGAATAATGCATTTAATTTCTTATATTCTCTTCTTTTAGTTTCAAGATTTGTATTAGAGTAAAGAAGAGAAAAAAAAATCAAAGTAACACTGAAGTGACCAACATTACTGATGTTATCGATAATCTTCTCAATCAATTATCAATTAATCCTGCTAAATCAGTCATCAATCAATTACCGCCTGTATCAATTATCATGATTCTCAGATTAGATTCGCCATTTGGACTCGGTTCTTTTCCTAATCTGCAGAACATAAAATTCTACGCAATTCTTTTCAACAGAGAAATGTAAGGTTTCCTATTACTGGTTAAGTTTAAACCTTCGAAGGTAACAAATGCCTTTCCAATCACAGCTCAGTGTGCCACCAGGAGAAACTAATCAATCCGGAAACAATTATTTCTCCCTAGGTGCGGAACTGGGTAATAAGTTCACAACAGAAGCGGATGTAGCTTCAACAGTGCCCTTTTCACCGTTAACGAGGAGAATTAATACTCGAATAGGATTGTTTTATCGACACATTAATGTCTCCTGCATTCATATGATATTGACAGACACGATGAAAAAGAAACTGTTGATAAACGATTTGTTTCAAAATGGTATCATTTTTCTTTTATAATTAAAGGTGTGTTTTTGATGTTCAGTTATTATGTAGCAGCAGTTTTATTTATAAATGCGTGGGATTTTAAAAGGAATTGGGCCTATTGTCATTCTACTGTGCTATGAAATCATTAATTCATTTATAATATTATTAAATCAATATTTTGATTCAGGTATATTTAATAATAATTAATTATAATTGGATAATATTGAAATCAATATTTCCAATTTTTGATAAAATTATAATCCCTAAAGGTAGAAGATGTTTGGTATGTCGTAATTCTTGGAATTACAAGAAAAAAAACTAATCGCTGCAAAAAACTAAAAAAAAACTAATCGCTGCAATCATTTAATATAATAAGCGAGCAGTCGGTTGGAGTCAAATCAGGAATTTAGAATATATATATATATATATATATATTCGAAATGATAATGTGTGAGTAACGATATTTTTAATACAAATTAAATTTTAATTAATTTCCTAATTTTTATTTTAAATCAGCACATATATCTTTATTCTCAAAATTTCTCAAATTTTCTTATCGAAATCCCATTTTTTAAATTTCATTTTTCCCGACTCTAAAAATTCACTCCTTTTTTTTATTTTGTTTCCCCACGCCACGAGCAAAGGGAAAGGAATAACTGTCGCACAAGCGACAGTTATTTTTATGTCTTTTCAAAGTTAACCAAGATTCCCTTTCCTAAGTCGACACATATGTCAACAAAATCCCTATAACAATTAGGAATCATAATAAAACCACTCAGGTGAAAAATTCTATCATTTTTGCTCTTGTTTATATATATATATATATATATATATATATATATTATCGTGGCTGGTTCGTGAGTGCTTTCAATAAATAGGCAAATAGAAAACTTAACAGATTTATTTCAGATTCTTTCGAGTTACTCTGCTCAGTAACTCCTTCTCCTCGAAGAGCCAACACTCGAATGACATCACTCTTTGAATTACACTCGAGCTAGTTGTCGAGCGCCATCTATGAACGTTTATTTCTTAACGCTTCAAAATCCAATCACTACATATATATATGTGTGTGTGTGTGTGTGTGTGTGTGTGTGTGTGTGTGTGTGTGTGTGTGTGTGTGTGAGTGCGGATATTTTAAACTCTTAATTTAAGCCAAATTAATTTCAAAAACTTAATCTTAATTTAGTCCATACTAATTTCATTCTCTGGTTTCCTGATACGATTCTATTTTCTGTTTAATTAATTCAATTGAAACTGTAAAAATTACTGCGATATCACTTCTACAAATCAAATGAAAGTCATCCCTTTGTTGCCTCTGATATAGGTCAACACATGTATTGAATTGACATGTGGCTGGAAATCCCTCGTTATATAAGACAAGTGATCATTTGGTTCGCCCGTTTTTTTCTTACTTTTTCTTTTGTGCAGCGCTTTGGTGGACGTGCTTTGTCTGCGTCTCTGCTTGTAAATAAATTGCCTTCCCGAGATGGATATTAAAGAGAATTAAAAAATTCCAAATGTATCTTCAGTGCTTCGAACCTGCATTATGCTGCAACCAAAATAATGCATACTACAGACAACATATATATATGTGTGTGTGTGTGTGTGTGTGTGTGTGTGTGTGTGTGTGTGTGTGTGTGTGTGTGTGTGTGTGTGTGTGTGTGTGTGTGTGTGTGTGTGTGTGTGTGTGTGTGTGTGTGTGTGTGTGTGCGTTGTCTGTGATAAGCATGTATGTATAACCTTCATGGAAAAGTCATAAAATCCAGTTTACTAAAACTAATGATTTATAAAAAAAAGTATTGTAGACATATTTTTAAAGCAAACGATTTTGAATAAAATCCTTGCATTCTAACAAATATAAATACAAGATAGAATGCAGGGAACAAAAATGTGTTGAACAATTGGCATATAGAGAGAAAATAAAGACTGAATTCTCAAGTGCGTTAAATTAAAAATATGAATTTTAATTCATAACAGCATTTGAGTCAATTGGAAGATCAATTTCCATTTCCAAATATGACAAAGAATTTTTAAGACAGCAACAAGATCTCCACCTACAGCGGCGCCATCATAGTAATCGTACAGGAGAGATAAGATTTAATAATATACTCGCAAAAACTTACGACATTGGTTAAACTAACTCAAAAGATAAATGTTAACTAAATGTTTAGCTATTAATTGTAGTTATATCCAATGCAAAACTTGGTAAAAATGGCTCAGAAACGTAACTTAAAAAAATTAATGCTAAGATTTCTGTAAGTAGATTAAATTGTAAGTAATTCATATATAAACTCTGAAAATATTACAACAGTCTACTGTTACTTGAGCAAACACATTAAAAATGTTTCAAAATAACTTCACATAAGAGAAAAAGCAAATAAACAATTACAAAAGTGCCCATTTGTAAATATGAACTATGAAATAACATGAAGTTAAAAAGTTTACAAAGTAACTTCCTTTAATATCTTGTATTTAAACTTTAATTACTTTCTTTTCAATATCATCATTTATTTAATTAATCATCATATTTTTCTTCACAATTCCCGTAGTTTAAATTTTTTATTTACAAACATAATTTCTCAAATAAATTTAATTGAATTTTTTTTTTTCTATTCAAAGGCGCCATCTCTATTGAAATTGACAAAATATTGATCCAAGGCTCATATTATTTTAATAGTAAATTGTAAAGTAAATAATCTAATGTAGATAATAATTTTCAAAATTATAATACATTAAAAAAATTGTGGTTTCAAAATATGTTTTTATAAAATTTATCTGAAATTTTGTTAATAAATGTGAGAGGAAAGGTGAAAGGAGGGTATGTTTACATTTAACAATAAAATAAACTCAGATTACTCGCAGAATGAATTAAAACAATACAGTCAGAAACCAGACGATATTCATATAGATTTGAAAAAAAAAATGATAGGAAGTATAAAAAGAAATGACTTCTTATTCCGGTTTTATTAATCTAAACCGATGGGATGCTTTATAAAGCAGCAGTTAATCAACTAAATCATCACGAAAATAGCTCTGAGGGAATGCGAGTTTTATCACATTCAGAAGAATAATAGCCTCAGAGCAATAAACCTCCATCAAACTGTTCGCACAGGTTTTCTTTTTTGGAAAACAAGAAAATTGTCTAAAACTTAAAGAGAAACCAGAAATTTACGACTTCTGAGATAAATAGCCACTTTAACTACACAGTTCAAGAAGTTGGATTGAAAATTGCTAAAAGGATGTTTCCTTTCTTTTATTTATGACCGAAATGGGTCAAAGAGTAATAGAATTTTAGTCGGATGGATTTAAGCCAGTAGTCATCAGAACTTCAGCTTTATTGGTTATTTCCAGTTGTTTTGCCATCTGCTTTTCTCAACTAAGTTTTGTATGGAAATAATAACAACAGCAACAACAACAAACCTTAATATGATTTCGATGCACTTATTTCAATAGCTATGGTAGCCATTTTCAATGTTTATATTGCCTGGTTATTGAGTGTAAGAGAGCGAATATAGTAGTTTTGAAAATTTATTGTGTTCACATCGTTGAAGAAATGGCAGCAATTATTGATCTTTCTATTGAGTAGAAGTTTAGAATTATTGAAAATGTAAGTTCTCCATGTCAGAAAAATGGACAATATTATTACTAAATAGCTTTCCTGCGAAGTAAAGAGATATTATAATATATAATATAATATTATATATATATATATATATATATATATATATATATTATAAATGAATGCAATGTGAACTACTAATTGATTTTATAATTGAAGCTCACTTACTCTGTACGTACATATGCAAAAATTGTTGACATATTCAAAAATCAACAAAAAATTGGTATACATAGTGTGATTCTACGATCATGTGTCTCGGAATTAGTTCCCGTTCCAAACGCCAGATGGCAGCGGTCAATGGTTGTCTTGAAAGTTATGCAGAAACGATTTCTTATTTGCTTGTCAGTCAAGGAAAGGAGACTTTCACGTGGCGCGTGAGCGATAATTAGCCCTCAAGAAAAAGCAGAGCAATTTTATTGTAACGATCAAGCGGAAACACAGCGAGTTTCAAGTGAAAATTAGTAGTTTATGAAGAAAATAATTTTTATTATCTTTAAAAAAATTTCGCAACAGTGATATGGAATTAATTGCTTGAGAAATTGTATAAAATTAAGTGAGTGCCTCGATGTGAATAAATGGATGACTTGTCAAGAAAACTGTTTCCTTATTGTTCTTGCTTAGAATCTTCTACATTTTTGCAAACAGGAACACAGGGTATGTGCTCACGAACAGTGCGGAAATACTTCGTAGAATCTTCCCCTATATTAGACAATGTGACAGTTTTGAAAGAATAGGTGTGCGTACTAAAATATGTATTTCTTGTATAGAAATGTAGTGTATAAAGTGACGTATTAAAGCATGAACGCACAAATCAGCATGGGAGGAATAAATGTCTTGTGAATGTAATAATAAATGTTCAAAATTGCAATACATGCTTGGAGCGTCGTATTAGATATAGACGACTATTTTGAAAAATTCTAGACATTTCGAGCACTCGTGCAGTAGTGGTATATTATAAGTGTCTGAGCAAATTTGTGTGTCTGATATGCAGAAGGTAGCCGAGGCGAAGGACTTGTTATTTGGTTACCGTTCTGAAAGAACGATTCGAAATCTTGTTCTCAATGAGAAACAAAGGACCAAGGTGCAGTCGCTCGCTTAACCAAACTCTTTGTGAATTTTGTGCAAATAATTTTTAATATTTCTTCAGCAGTTTTTCTTTTGTTGCTAATCTTTTTTGTTTTAAATGTAAATATTCATCTTTAAATAATAAAATTTTTTCTTCAATAAATAGAATTTGTTTCCCTCAATATATGCGTTTCATTGAAATCCCCTAGAGATACTACCCATAACGTTTTAATATTTATACATACATACAATTCTATTTACACTGTCAATGCAGATTTGGCAGAAAACAAATTTACATTATTGCAGTAATACAGTGCGTAAAGTATAGATAAAAATTGCATTTTGACATATATTATAATATTACGTAGATTGAAGCATAGACAACAAAACTTTGGAATATTTGAAATCAGTGATCAAATTATTTATTTTTTGGAGCAGTACATACTTTACAAATTGCTATTAATATTTTCCCATTATTCTTCATTTTATTTCCATTTCAGATTATATTTCTGAAATAGTTTTCATATTTATTTGAGATTTAAGTTTCCTACAAGTATTTCTAATTATCCAAATTAAAAGTTAGAAATTACATACAATTGGACAAAAGAGCATAATAATAAAGCTAAGAAACAGGCAAAACAAAGAATATAAAAAGGAATAACCGTTTAATGGAATGTAGTAGAGTTGAAAAACAAGAAGGAATTAAATTAAATGCTTGTAATGCAGTTAACCTTATGGGATTGCTTAATAATTTCTACAACAAAGAAAAAACTGGTTCTAAATTCAATTACATAGCAAACAGCTGTAAGAAAAAAAATGCCGAATGTTATATCACGAGAATACATAATCATTTATAACTGATTCCTTTATTCTGATCTCAGAAATTTTTCAAACAGAACAAAAATAAAAACAGAATATTTGAAGAAACTTTTTAAACAAATCCTGTAATTAAATCTTACAAAGGAAAAGATAATGTAGAAGCCTAACCCATCCATTCATTTCTTTAAACCTTTCTTTTAAATGCAAATAACTGGTATTTTCGACCATTTTTTTTAAAAATCACTCTTCTTTCAGAAAGAAAGGAATAAAATATGATTCCTCCAGAAGATAATTTCTTCATAAGAACAAATAAGCCAGAAGGCATTAAAAACAATCCCAGTGGACTCCTCTGTCACGGTTAAAAAATGAATCCACTTAATTTTGCTTTGATTCTTTCAAAATAAAGCCGCGTTGTTTAATGTTAATAGTTTTGAGCCCGGCACTATAAAAAGATTAAACTTCTTTTCTCTGTCTGTCGTCTAAGCCATTTCAAAGCCATTGTTAAGGCAGATGACGTAAGATGGCGCTGTGACTTGGAGAAAATTTTATTCAATTTACCTTTCGGGCTCAATGTGTTTGTTTGCGTCGTAAAAGAATTTTTGAATAATATCGATTCTTTTCCTCAGATATTTTTTCTATTGTTATTTTTTTTCTTTGTATTATCAAACTAATGAAGACGGAATGTAGTTTCTAAATGATGCATTGAAAATAATTAAAAAAAAAAAAAAACGTATTTCGAATTTGGAAGAGAAGCGACATTTCTGTAATATTAATTTAACACATTTTAGTGAACAAATTGTCTTTAATTCTAAAATTTCAATGGAAAGTATTATTTTTTATTCTGTAAAGATAAATTAATATAAAATAGTTACAATAGGAGTTTAATTTGTTATGTCAGTTTAAAAATAATTTGGAGAAAAAATACTATTTAAAATAATTAATTAAATTAAAGGATGTTTTTTATGTTAATCACATTTATGTAAATCCAATTTGATACAAATTCTTTTATTGATTGTCAAATTAGAGCTTGAGTTAAGGTTACGATGTTTCAAAAATACCTGACACCTATTCTATAATTATAATTATTGAAGAATTTTACAATAATTATTGACATTTTTTCAATGAAGTTTATCAAAGAAACTAAGATATCTTGTAACTTTAAATGAACAATTCTTTTATAAATATAAATTTATTTATTTGGTCTATTTCAGAAGTGGTTCTAACGATTTAGATCAACTTTTATATGTAGATGAAGTTTTGCTTCTTACTTTTATCTTTATAGGTGCTCACGCTCTTAAGAAAACACGAACTTTCCTGAAAAAATGCGATTTTACACAAAAAGAACATTTTTTATAATTAACTATGAGAGAATTTTTTCTGCTCTCATGCCGGCAATGTCGTACAGCGCCATCTAGTAAATTTTTGTGGCATTTGCATTGCTCATTAGGATGAGAACGTACAGCTAGAGATGCATAATCCACGATTTTTTGAATAACAAATAATATTGCTATTGTTATTTTTAAATATGCGTTCCAAATATCTGTTATTTCAATCATATTATTAATTAAAAATTA
This sequence comes from Argiope bruennichi, assembly GCF_947563725.1. Lineage (NCBI taxonomy): Eukaryota > Metazoa > Arthropoda > Arachnida > Araneae > Araneidae > Argiope > Argiope bruennichi. The sequence continues at coordinate 37,542,011 of NC_079161.1, read as the reverse complement.
TTACTTAATATTAAATATAAAATTTATTAATTGTAATTAATACTTAATTTACTAATTTAAGTAACGTGTGATTGAATTAATTTATCTGTTTCAGCTTACTTCTTAAATTTTATTTTTTTTCTCAAAACTATTTATTTAATTTATTTATTAGAGTGAACCATTTTCTGGAAAAGGTGAGTTAAAAATATATGTCATGTCTTTAAAATGTGTACTTTAGTCCTATATTCTACCAATAGATGGCGCCAGCAGTAAACAGAATACATGTAATCAATCATGTCAGGAGCAATTAAAAATGATCTGTATGGAATAGTGCATCATAAAATACGAATATCGGTCACTCCCGTAAAGTGAGCGGTGACGTCGCACTTTCCAGTGAAGCCTCGCACTTTCCGATGAAATCACCGCTCCGACAAATTTAAGTGATATGCAATTCAATGATACGATACGATACATCCAATAACCAGTCCGTTCACTTTTCAATCCAATCACAGATTCCTTTCGAGAGCTTCCATTGGTCAGATTGTATCGATTGTTACTTTCTAGTGAAGTCACCGCTCCGGTAAATTTCAGTGATATCGTATCGATTGTTACTTTCTATCGTGATCCAAACCTGTAATCGAAATATCATTAGTAAGATCGTATCAAGGATTTGAATCACACCCCTTTTGAAAAGAATTGATCACTTGTATTTGTGACTTTTGATATTGGTTACGTAATAACCGCTCTGGAAATATTCGTCATTCCTACGTACAGTTACCTCAATATTTTGTGAGATGGCGCTATATGACATTATCCGAATACGAAAACGTTCGGTTTAGTAGGCATCAATAGGATTAAGAATCACCATACAACATAGGATCCCAAACGACGTTTAGTAAGTGAAAATCGCAAAAAAATAGGGGGTCCGAAAATTTTTTTGAAACTAAAAAATTAGCAAAAAAATAACAAATGATGTTTGAACTATGAATTTTCTTTTAAGTGAAAGAACATTTTTAAAGGTATTTTTCATGTAATTAATATGCCGATTTGATAATCCAGAGGTTCATAAATTACTCAAAACGAAAAAGTAGTTTATAAGCCTTAAGAGCAAAAATATTAAATCCTGAAGAAAAATAAAAACTTGAAAATGTAAGGAATTTATAACTTTTTAATTTGATATAAGTTTCTAGTATTAATCTGTGAAGGTTCTAAGATACTCAAGAAAAAAACTAAAATGTGCACCAGAAACGTCGCAGCAGCATCGGTGCCAATGTTTTGCAAAGGGTGTTGTCAAATTCGAAAGATAAATTCAGCGAAGTGATTGTAGACATTAAGGAAATGAAAAATGACCATAAAACATAGGGTTGCGGGTGACGTTTATTCGCTTAAAATCACGAAAACTGACGTCGAAAAGGCAATGAACCTGGTGAAGAGAATGACCCTATGAATACAAGGATTAGTAATAAGGTAGTCGGGAAGAAACCTTTCCGTATGTAAATTTCCCATGCGTTTGAGGAAAATAAAAGCAGCTAGCAAGTATTCATTGATGTGTGTTGCAGAATTGATTGTCGTTAAACTTCATTCGCAAACAACATGTGAAAGGAAACATATAAACAAAGAAGACTTATAGTTCAAACATAATTTTTATTTTTTTACTATTTTTTACAGTTTTAAACAATTTTCGGACCCCCTATGTTTTCGAGATTTTCACCAACTAAACGTCGTTTGGGATCATGTGTTGTATGGTAATTCTAAATCCTCTTGATGCTTATTATCACCCCTCTGAATTTGTCGGTCGAATTCGGCAACACCCTGTATATATATATATATATATATATATATATATATATATATATATATATATATATATATATATATATATATATATATATATATATATATATATAATAAATAAAATATTTTCTTAAAATAACCGAAAAATAACTTACGATTACGACCTGCTGAGCAAAATTTCGTCTAAACGTGTTATTGATAAAATGAGGACTGAAATTTCTACTAATAGTAATTTCAGCATAATTTCTGTAAACTTAATTATCCTATTCTTTTTAAACTCGCACAAAAAAACGTTGCAAAACGTAACTATTAATTGTCTATTTGAATAGTTATTGTTTTCTAAATATTCTCAACTGAACTGTGACTTTTAAACGCGCTTCATCTTTGATAAACATTTTTTTTTTTTTTTTTATAAAATTGCAAACAATTAAATTGGTTAGAAATAGTTTGTAACTTTTTCCAGCATTATTTTAACTTTTTCTTAAACTTATTTTTGATTTTCTAATTTGTGCAAATATATAATTAAAAATTCTGTATAAATACTTTAAGGATAGTCAATTAGGTGTAAATAATTATGAAAAACCAATGGTTTCGAAAAAAAATATTGAATATTTTAAAAATTTGAATCAAAGAAATTGAAATTAATACACTAATCGGAAATTTTACCGAACACGATTTTTTTTCAGAAATAGTTTTTACTTTTAAAAGCTTTTTTTTTAATTTGAGTGTAATGTAATGGTATTTTATTTTCTTTATTTATTCATTTCTTATTATTTCTTATTATTCAAAATTTATTTGAAATTATTAGAAATAATTTATAAAAAAAATTATTTTTTCTCTTTGAACTTACTATTTTACTCTAAAGCGTAGCTTCTAGTCAGATTTTGTTTGCTTGTGGAAGCAATGCAGTAATCTTTGTTTTGATCATTAAGATAATGAAGGAAAAATTGCGACATGAGTTTTTAAGATATATACTTAAATTATATATTATACTTCCAGAAGTGAGAAAATTATCTTTGATTGTCATTTACAACAACAATTATCTTTGATTATCATTTACAACAACAATTATCTTTGATTGTCATTTACAACAACAATTTCTGTTGCTGAAAAAAAAGTCTGGAAGAATTTTTATTCGTGCAAAATATATCAGTATTAACGAAGTAAGCCAGGAGAAAATACTTCCAATCTAAAAATTTATTCTCCGGATTTTGATAATTTTCACCACCTCAGATTATCAGATTCTTATTTTATAAAAAATTTGATTGAAATTAATTAATCGAAATAAGTGTGTTTTTTACAGAAATTAAAATAATTTATAATTTTTTGTATAATTAATATCTGCCCCAAATGTATAACATATTTAGAATGGCTTCCATGAAAAAAAAATCATTTGATATAAACAGTTATTTTTCTTATTTTTCAAAATATTGAATATTGACATTGAAAACTAAATTCTCTGAAAATGTATTAATAAGTTTTAATGCAATTATATCTTATCGAGAACTATTCAACTAAACATATTGAAACAGTGTGTAAAAGGTTTTGAAAAAGTTTCACAAGTCAAGGCATATATTTTAAAAATACCTTTTCTAGGTCGTTTTAATCAAATTATTTTACCAATTTGAAATATTGCTTTAAAATTTTCTTTACATGAATTTTTATCATGCCGTCCAGCATTGTAAATTTTTAAATTAAAATAAAGATTATTTTTTAAATATATATTTATTTTGAAGTGTTACTTATCTCTTCAGTGCATCATGTAGCCATTTGGTTACATGTTTCCATTTCCATTTATAAGCTTTACAAAACTGTTAAAATGGGCAACAACGAATGTTTAGAAATCCTTTTTAAAATGCTTGTTATAAAAATTCGTAGAAAATACCGATAGATTATAATAGCAGTACTAAAATTAGATTTATACTAAAAATTTGAAAAAATACCAGGATGGCTGTTCTACCATTAAAAATACAATCAAAATAAAAAATTTTTATTTTGCTTCGTAAAAAGTATATTATTAAAAATCGACTTTTATTTTCATTGCAGAATTATTATGATGTCATTTGTGTCACTGAGATATTAATTAATTTATAATGTAACCATTTGACCATTTAATATTTTTTATAAATTTTAAGAAAAATAATACTTGAAATATGTTATATATATATATATATATATATATATGTGTGTGTGTGTGTGTGTGTGTGTGTGTGTGTGACAAAAAAAATAGAAAGTCATGCACTATAGGATTAAATTACCATTAATTCATTTCTTTTTACTTTCTAATGTCTCGTTTTGATTTTTATAAATTCCTTAAATTATAAAAATATTAATACAAAATAAATTAAGCTTAGAATCTATATAAAATAAATATAATATTTTTGTTATCATATTTATAGATATCACAGTCTCAAATGTGAGAATTCTGCATTCAGTTTTGTATAATAAAATCTAGAAAAGAAATGTATTAATTTAATGAAGCCATAGAAATCATCTGCCAAACAAACTCATCTCCAATAACAAATTCAAAACAAGTTCAATCTTAAAATAAAGAAATTATCTTCCCAATGCATAATTGCATTAAAAACCACAAGCAACCTAGAAACAATTAACACATGCTGGATTAGAAAATTGCATCAGATGCATTGTTCCAATTTCAGAAGGTCATGTAAATCACCTGCTTAAGAAATTCAGTAACAAACGTAAAATAAGTTCAAGCTAAAAATAAAGATACAATCTCCTCTATGCATAATTATATTAAATGCCACAAGCAACTGAGAAGCAATCTGTTTGCAATTAGATTTGAAAACTGCATCAGAATATTGCGAAAAAATTCAAAATTTTCATCACTGGAAATGACTCAGATTCAAACTGTATTAAGATGCTTAACACGCATTCCGAGTAAGCTGTCAGCATTTTCACTTCCCTAAATTGCTAGGAATACGGTTCCTGCGTGGAATATCGCACTCTATCCGAGTACCATTGTTAAAGGATTTCTAAGGATTAATCAATGCATTGCACCAACTATTAAATCGCTGCAAACTCAATTTAATTCTATTGTGAATCATGTCCGGCTTATGCTGGCTCTGCGTCAACCTTGACCAGGTTGTTGTAATATATCTGTTGTTGAGGCGGCTTCAAGAGATTTGTTTTTCCATTACTAATTGCTTCAGGATGGTGGACGTTTATCAGTGTAATTTTAAAATGTAGGCAAATTTCTAAGTTCTGAATTAACATCTCTATAGTAAGTTAAAGTTATTTCATTTAGCAGTAAGAATTTATGATATGTTATGAATGCATGATATAAAAATTCATAGTATATTAATTTTTATATCATGCATTCAATACGAATAAACATTGCTTCATTAAATAGCAATTAATCATTTATAATTAATAAATAGAGTAAAAATTTAAAATACAGTTCTATTTATAACAATATATCGGAATTATTACATTAAGTATTGTGGCGAATTTAGAGGAGTGAGGATAGAACCTGGGACTTTGTGGTTCGCAGTCCAGTAACATGACCACGATACAAAAGCAATTGCTCGTGCAGTGTAGTTGTTAACTGGCGTATATGTTATTCAGCACAGACTCTTCTTGCAGTGAGTCGGAGGTGAGACGAACGATATGGCTGTTGAGTGGTGATGTATTTAGCTGTTGTATAATGGACCTGTACCCAGTTGAGTAGCGCCAAGTGTTATGACGAGCGTGTGTGGGTGAGTGGTTGCTGATGCTGCTGCGCCAAGTGTGTCTGGCGGCTTTGGTTTGGTAGATAACGCCACAACAGCTATATGAAGGTTGAAGGCTCATCGTCCGAGGTCACCAATTTAGCGGTTTATGATGGGCGAGGATAGAACCTGGGACCTTGTGGTTAGCAGTCCAGTAACATGACCAGGATACAAAAGCAATTGCTCGTGCAGTGTAGTTGTTAACTGGCTTATATGCTATTCACCACAGTATTATAAATCAAGTATGCGTAATAATTACATGATGTGAGAATTCAAATTATATCTAATTTTTTATATTATGTAGAAATTATTTCATTAAACGTTAAGATAAAATGTAAGTTTTTAAATAAATGACGCAAAAATTGAAAATGCAGTGTATTTCTACAGCATTTCAGAATGATTTTGTTAAAGATTAGAAGTCAATTACATCCGTTGAAAATACAACTTAAAAATTCATAACATTATTTTTTCTATATAATATCAAAAATACTTTATTAAACATCAAGCATCAGTCGTGTGTGGAAAATATTAGAAGTGAAAATTCAATTAATACATAGTTTTTTCTAGACTTGAAAATTCAATTCATACATATTGTGTTCTTGAAAAATCAAATATATCTGTTCTGTTAAAGGCACATATTGCTTGCATAATGTTTTGCTTTTTTTTCAATTTTTATAAAGAGATTTTTGGTTTTATTGTATCTGAATGTCTAATCTTAGAAGATCCTCGTAAGAAAATAGTTATTTTCAACTGATACTTTGTATAAAAAGCAAGTTTAAATATATAAAATGTATAAAACTTTTCAAATATAATGACATAAAACGAGAGAGTTATTTTAGGAAAGAGATATTATTTATATAAAACTTCCATTTAAAACTGTTAAAATCATTTTTAAAATGCGAAAACATGGATATTTTCAACATTTTCTAATCTATATAAATATTCAATGAATATATTAAAAAGAACTGCACAAGTGAATATGTATTGAATTCACAATTTTAACATACATATACTAGGCAACAGTGCAAAAAGAATATTGATTAAAATTATTGAAGTAAAGACGTTTAAGACAATGGATGATTAAATAAAAGTTAACTTAAAAAAATCATCATTTAATTAACTGTACAAAAAAATCATTATCCGTTAGAATAAATTATAAGTATGTTTTACATCATCGATTATTTTAAATTGGAAAAAAAATGTCTAAATTTATAAATTCTGTTTCCAATTACTCTAATTGGTCTTACTTGCTTCTTGATAAATTATGAATATCATAACTTATAAATTAGCTTATTGAAATAATTTTATTGTTATCTGCGAAAAAGTGGGTTCCATATGCGTGTGTGTAAAACAGGTGACAGGTGAACCGATTTCACTAATCCAGTAAACTTTTTTTTTTTAATAAAACGAAGAAAAAAAAAACCCATTTAACTAAGGAAAACGTTACTTGTATGAAAATGCAATAAACAAAATATCAAAGAATAGCTTTCACCTCAATATTGCATTAAATAATCCACATTTAAAAATATCTGATTTGTGATATTTTGAAAAAAAAAAAGAGTTTTAAAAATTGTAACACTTTAAAAAATCAATATTTAAATAGAAATTATTATTTAATAATGAAAAGTGAGAATACATTACTACATCTAAAAGAAACCTTTTTTAGAATCTTCTAAACAGTGGGCATGCGCAACGGGCATCAGAAGCCCGGAAATCTGTTTTCTGAAATTTAAAAAAAAAAAATGCTTATGATCAACTTTCAAATCACCTTGAATTGTTTGAGGTTTCAAATTACCTTGAATATCACGTATTACTGTGAATTGGAATTTTTAAAAGGAAATATCGAATTTCTGTGTTTTAAAGCTATTGTTCCTGGGAGGCCCAATGCGTGTCTATTGAGGTTAATAAAATAAATGTTTGGTTTTAATAAATTTTATATACCTACAGATCTTAAAATTTATTATCATATGAGAACATGATGTTGTTTTGGTTAGGGGCTTTTAAAGCTCAAAATCGCATAGGAAATAAATAAAGCATAAATGGCAATTTTCATTACTATTCTTTAATCGCATAAATGTTTCTACCTGCTTTAACCAGTATTGTATTATTATTATTATGTATGCTTCTTTTAAAGCAGACGCGTTTTTAAAAGGTTGCCTCGCTTTTACCAGTATTGCTTTATTGTTAAGTATGCGTCTGTGACAGCAGATGCGTTTTTATGTGGTTGACGTAAAACTATGGGGCCGCTGTGGCCTGGTGGTTAGGTCTCGGCTTGTGAGCCGTAGGGTTGCAGGTTCGAGTCCCGATTCCACCGAAGAGCCGTCGTGTAAGGGGGTCTGTTGCATGTTAAATCCGTCATGCCAAGCGTCCTCCCGCTGGTGTGGTGTGGAGAGAGGGGTGCCAGCTCAGGTGTCGTCCTCGTCATCTGACCGCGGTTCGAAATTACGAGGTTCGTCCCAAAATAACCCTAATGGTGCTTTACAACGGGGCGTTAATATAACTAAATTAAACTAAACATAGAACTATGACATTATAGCTGTTGTTTCGTCTCAAAATCGGTCGAGCTCCAACTCTTTGTTTGCCGGCTAGAAAAATTGAAAATGGAAGCTTAAAAAGTTTTCTTTATATATATATAGAGAGAGAGAGAGAAAGGGATAGAGGCCGATAGAGAAGTCTCGTGATTGTTTCAAACCGGTTTAAACTAGTTAAGGACTTACATTAATTAAGACAAATAATGACTTAGAAATAATAATGTTCTCGTATAATAACATGAAATTTGCGATCGTAGATTTAATTAATTTTTTTCATTTATAGTTCATAATTTTTAAAAATAAAAGAATGCTATGTCAATAACAAAGTGACATTTTCAATGGCGGTGAATATAAAAAATAATGACTTTTTACCACACTGATCGACAGTCATATTAAGAAAAGCGACCTATTTATAAGGATCATCAGATGATGTGACTGGAAGATAAAATACTTTCAGGAAATAAAATACTTTTTAACCATTTAAACTATTCCGTTGATGTGAAAAGTCGTGAATTACCACTACACTGGAAACAAAGCCATTGTGACCAAACTGACATGATACTACCTTTCAGCTAAATTTCTCTTATCACATTTCGAATGGTTGCTCATTCAGTTGGTACTTTCCGAACACTCCAGACTAGACCATTTGGCCGTCTGGGAGTTCCAGATTAAATTGGCGAGTGAAATTTCTGTCTCGCCAAATGGCACCATTAGTAAACTATTATTGAGGACAATCGTTGATGGGATAGAAGTCATGTAAAAAATTAATATGTGATCCGCAGTTTAGTAAATAAAATAAATCATTTGTAAAACAAGTATTAAAGGTTTTCGATACATATAATTTTATTTTCAAATATTTATGCTTTGCAGTTTATATAAGAACTAGATGCCTTTGGTGACCAGTTCGTTTGTCCAGTTTATCGATTTTTTTAAGGTTGTTCTATGATTAATTTGTCATTTGATATGACTGAAAAAAATGAATTCAATCAGTAAACTGTAAATTAAAAATGTGCATATGTTACGAAATAAAAGCGGAAGTCAAAATCTTGCTACTGAGTTAACCCCTTAACTGTTTTGTCCGAGTGCCATACGTGCATCGATTTATCGAATTTTGATAGTTGTAAGCGAGAAATAAACCATTCATAACGATTATGATTATGTATTAAAATGACTTCAAATACATAGAAAAGTCAAGTATTGAATAGATTTTCATTTGAATCAAAATAAGAAAATATTCCCAAAATAGAAGGTGACGTCTTATTTGAAACACTTTCATAGCATTTAAAAGCATTTTTTTTTTTCAGATAATGAATCAAATTGAGTTAAAAATATTCTTTCTTTTAAAATAGGAAATTGTGCAGAAATGAAATTGATATCATTAAAAAGATAATATTTCCGAGTCTTAAGATAATACAAAAATTATATTTTGTAAAATAATTTTTCTAGGAAAATATGAATAACAATTTCCACAGAAAAGTCCTAGAGTAGGACTAAAGTAGAAGAGGAAAAAAGAGTCATTTGCAGGCTCCTTTTATTTTTTTATTATTATTGTTATTTGCAATATTTTGATTATTTTTGATATAATTTGTATTGATTTATATGATAAAATTTGTGATGAATGCTAAAAATCGAAAAAAGTAGGCGAATGAAAAGAGCATTGTAGAGGTCATAGTAAAGCATCAAAATGCTTGTAAGGCAGAAAAACTCAAAAAGTCCGCAGGGTCATTCTACTGAACAAGAGATCAATGTAGAACAAATCCGATGTATGCAATTAATGGTCTTTAGAAAAATATTTGTCAAATAAAGAGTCTCCGAAAGGCACCTAAACTAGGTTGAGGTCAATTGGTTTTCTGATCTCTACAACGCCGATGTTATTAATTATTTCTGAGAAACCCTGAAATAGGAGAAGAAAACAACTGCCCTAGAATAGTTTAGTTAACGCTTCACTAATAAAAGAACATCACGATTGAGGGACTTTGTAGGCACATTGGGCAGCTACAAAGAGCCATTGTGCTGAGACGAGGCTACAAGTAGAACGAATGTAAAACTTCATTTTAATAGTTAGCAAACAAATAAATTTTTTAAAAAATGCAAAATTTAACCGGTTTTAAAATGGTAGAATAATATAAATATTGTATCAATTGTTCAGCTTTTTTATATATTTCATTACGTTGCTTTTTTATTAGAATATCCATAAACACGAAACAGACAATCAATCTGTATCACCAAATCAGACAGTCTGGAGTCATAATAGATAAATTAAGAAATTAAATTTTAAAATTAATAAAATTAAAATGATTAATTTAAAAAATCACCGAATTCACTCATTTATAGTACAAATGCAATGAAATGAGAAACTAAATTGTTTAATGTATTGGAAGAGGGGCCTGATATTTTAAACTGCTTAGGGCCTAAAAATATTTAAATACTTCTCACGCACACACACACACGTGTGTATATATATATATATATATATATATATATATATATATATATATATATATATATATATATATATATATATATATATATATATATATATATATAAGTAAGCAATCTAAAGTAAGAAATACTTTGAAAATGAAACAAAATAGTTTTGGAATCGCAACTAAAAATTATTTCTTATTCAAACTAAAACCAAAAAAGGAACAGGAAAAACTTCATAGTATTTAGAGAGCAAAAGTAATAAGATCAAGTTAATAGGAAAATCAAATTAAACCAAATAAAAAAGAATCCGGTATATATATATATATATATATATATATATATATATATGATGAAAAAAATGCATTTTTTACATGAATGACAAAGCTAGACACTTTTGTTGTCTCAATTGTTGATTTAAGCACCACATATAGACACTCAAAATATGGAAATGAGATAGAAAAAGGTAAAATAAAGACACCAGACACAAAATAAGAAACCAAATAAATATATAGATGAAACTTATTAGAAGAGATTTTTTCCAGGAGTTCAACGAGTCAGAAGGAATTTCATCTAATAATTCAGAAACTATTATCAATATATGTTTCCGAATTATTACCCATTAAAAGAATACTAGAAAAAATAGCAATGTATCCTTAATAACGGGATACATTAGCAACCCTGATTTCTTGCAAAAATTATGGTACAAAACTTTCGTATATTTGCTATTGTAATTAAAATTTCAGACATTCATTTCTAAACTTTCTTGACTGCCATATAGTACGCCCGTGTTCAAATATGGTAAAATTGTTTCTTTTTCTTTTTTTTAAATTAGTGTCAGAATGAATCAACTACAAAAATTAAAAACACAATTTTCAATGAAGTTAAAGTTGGAAAAATTATATTAATGAAACAGAAGTTTGCGCATTAAAGCGGTAGTATTCAAATGGAAAATATCAAAACTTATAAGTACTTTTAAATAAAGCAGACAAACTTTACTGCAACATCAAAACACTTGAAACACAACAGACGAGAAGAGTTTTAAGTGCCTTAAATTTCAATTTTCTTTACTAGTCTAGACGATGGTAATGATGGTAATCTTTAATTGAAAAAGATCCATTTCTAGTGAGTTTTATGCAAAGTGTTTTTAAAAATTATTCGAAGTGTTATGATATAGATAATTAAATACTCTGAAATTAAATTCATTCAATTTTTTTATAATTTATATACTGTAATTTAGATACATAAGATCAATAAAGATAATTTAAAAAATCTTTATTGCTTTCATTATATCGTAATATGTTCTTTACACTTAAGCAATAAACAATTTACTTTGCTTCATTTAAGCTTTAAATAATTTCTTTTCTTCATTTAAGCTTCAAATAATTTCTTTTCTTAGCCAATAAATATATTTTGTTATTATCTTTCAATATATCTTTCGTTTATTATTGTTACTTATGCTCCATCTGTGGGAAATATAGCGATTGAATAATCAGAAGTTATCGTATAAGTAAACAGAGTCTCGCTTCCTTGGTTGGTATGATGGTAATCTTTAATTGAAAAAGATCCATTTCTATATATATATATAGTAATGATGAAGGATTGATTTGCCTCTTTTAAAATGAAATATGATTATTATTATCATTGCCATCTGGGGGGAAATAAGAAGTTATCGTATAAGTAAGCAGATTCTCGCTTGATGATGGATTGATATGCCTTCTTTCAAATGAAGAAATGCCCCTCTTGCAGGATGGGTTAGATAATCTGTAATGGTCATTCCAACCTAGTTTCAGTAGACGAAATGAAAACTCTATTCTATTATACGAACAGGAGTAACTTGTTTAAGGTTACAGTTATAGTTATTTTTGCCATTTAGTTTCAGAAGATATTGTCAAAAAATACATCAGTAAAATTTAATTATTTAAAGAATTTTCATTATTTATTTAAGGAATAAAGGCATTTTTTTTTCTCGAATTCGTATTATCGGGAAAGAATAGTAATCGTCAAAAAATTCGAACTCGAAATTTTGACGAAACTTCAAGTTTTAAACCTCTCTGAGTCGAAAAAACACATTTTTAACAAAATGTCGGTCAGTCTGCCAGTGCAGAGATAACTCATAAACGCTTTGAGCAAGACAGATCAAATTTAATATGCGGTTTTACATTAAATTTTCAGATTTCTGTCAAATTTCAAGTAAGATCTGTTAAGATTAAGTTCATCTATCCACCTGTTCGAAGTTAACACGATAACTGCAAAACGAAAAGAGCTAGATAGATAAGTTTTGGTACACAGATTTAATATCTATAGTGTCGACACCTGTCGACGTTTGAGCCAAATCCAATACAGGATTGACCATCTCTGGGTCTGGGTATATAAACGAGATGACTCATAAACATAATGACTTAAACATATCAAATTTGGTATGAGATTTTGTGACTATATTTCTTCGCAACATGTTTCTTTTAATTGGTTTGAAAAAACGCGCCTAAATCACAAATTCTATTTTCGAATGCTATTAACCGCATGTCGGGAATTAATCGCCAAATAAATCTCCAAGGATGACACGATAGTAAAAATGCTAAATTCAAGTTGAAATTTAATATTTCGTAACTATTGTAGGCCAGTGCCAGGCAAAACGTTCTCTGGCACGACAGATTTATTAGAATGTATGCGACAAAGTTTTGTGAAGGCCCCTCTCGCTAGTTCTGGAATCATTTTGGTCATAGAGATAGCCTACAAATATAATTATTAAAAAGCAGATACAATATGCCATAGACTAATCGTTTGTGCTTATATGATTTCAATGTAGTTTCAAATTAAATTCATTATGTGCTAGAATTTCTCAACAATCTCGATGTAATTAAGAAATAAAATATTTTTTTTTCGGAAATGAATTTTAAAAAATATCATTTAATATTTTATTAGATTAAAATCGAAGCTAGTTGACAATTTAGAAAAGTACTCGGTACTTACAAGTATTCCAAAAATACAAATATAGCAATTCAAAACTTCACAGAATATAATAAACATTTGAAGTTAGTTAGTTATATTAACGACCCATTTAAAAGCAACACCAGTGCTATTTTTTTGGGACGGACTTCGTAATTTTAAATTTAGGTCAGATGACAAGGACAACACCTGAGCTGGCACCTCTTTCACCAAACTTCCGTACGACACCAGTAGGAGGATATTTGGTCCTAACGGATTTTAATGTGCATCAGATCGGCTTATGCAACTGGTTTTCGGTGGAAGCGGGTCCCGAATCTGGAGCACTTCGGCCCCGAAGACAAGACAGATTATATTTGAATTCGATGGAGGATTACATCCGAAGACGATAGGAGTTTGATGATGGATTATATCCGAAAACGAGGATTTATTAACAAGCCACCGCGGCCTCATTAAATTTTTGAAATAAATTGATGGATGTAAGAAACAGTGATTAATGATTGGAAGCTATTAAAAGGAATCAAAAAGAATTTTGGATTAAATCCTATTAAAATGTACGAAGTTAAATCAGTGCATATTTATTAAACTATATTCTATACTTTTTAAACTAAAATAAATAATAAAATGAACATCAGGCATTTTATTACATTTAGATAAAATACACAGCTTGGATTTATTAAAATAAGAAAATGAAAGTTACTGTCTATGAATTTTAATTTGAAGTTAGAGGGTACATTTATTATATTGATTGTTTAAAGAAAGGCAATTTCCAAGCAAATTTTATGAAACCGAGTTTAAAAAATTAAATTTTATTTTTCTTAATCAAAAAAGAATAATTCCGTTTTCAGATTCTTTGATTTTCTTTCAAATAAAACAAATATTTATTCGATTTCAAAACATTATATTTAAAGGTAAGTAAATTACCCACATGCAGAAAAAAAAACCCACGCATTACAAAATTTTAGAAATAGTTACTAAAACTATTCCAATAAAACAATATATACATTGAACATAAAAAGTCGTTTATCTTTCTTAAAGTAGGCATTCAGTAGTTTTAACTTCCTTTAGAAGAAATGCCGGTATTCCATTTGTTTCAGTTTGTTTGACTTTCTGTATCTAATGTTTGAAACATTTTACTTTTATTTTATTGATCTTTATTTAGAATAAATTTAGAACCTCAGCTAGTTTTCTTTTTATAAAGAACAAAGAAACTTTTAAACAAGTATTCTTAGCAAAATAAAACAAAAGACTTTGAGTTAAGCATACTGAAAATAAAAACTACATTTTAATGAGTGTTTAATTAATTATTAATTAACTTAGATAATACTTGTTTGTTTCGGCAGTTCGTTTTTGTTTAAAATAAATAAAGCCAAGTGTTCCGAATTAGCAGGGATTATTCATTTATAGCATCAACTTGCAACAACAGCTATTACATTTTGGAAATTTATGCTATTATTCGAGTTTTTTTATAATTAAACCTCAGCTAGTTTAGCTCTTTGTTATAAATGTATTTATATCAAAGGAAAAGTGAATTTATTATATGGTAAATTGATTTTAATTATAAAACTTTTTTATATGTATTGTTACTTAAAAGATCGGGTAGTAAATGAAATGAAATTTCCTATTCACATTTGTCATAAACTAATCGCTTTTGTTAACTGACTTATTCGATTGTAAATTTGCCTTGATTAGCTGTTAAGTTATTAATATGAATCCATTTTCTAATCCTACTGAAAAATATGAATTTAAAGGAATATGTTGATTACAAATTATTGTGCATGTATTTTAAAAAGTGTATAGGTGTAAATGCATAAATGCCAGAATTCTATAAAATACCTAAGCATTTTACAGAATGTCTAAAACTACCAGGCAATGTGGAAATGATTAAACATTTCTCACATTTCCTAGGCATTTTACAGAATGTCTAAAACTACCAGGCAATGTGGAAATGATTAAACATTTCTCACATTTCCTAGGCATTTTACAGAATGTCTAAAACTACCAGGCAATGTGGAAATGATTAAACATTTCTCACATTTCCTAGGCATTTTACAGAATGGCAAATGCCGAACCGGTAAAGTATGAAATCCATTTCCAATGCATGAAAATAGTCTGTTCCAAAAACATAAAGGAGATTACATTCTATAGCTCATATTCGATGGTGGATTATATTCGAAGATATTTCCGTTTCAACTACTTGTTGCGTGTGTATTAAAACAATGTATTAATCTTAATAAAATGATGACTAAAATTTTTGATAATAATGAATTCGGCATAATTTCTATAAAATTAAAATCAGTTTCGTCTTTATAAATAACAGCTCAGTTGAAAGTATTTTGAAAACAATATTAAATCCATTCAAATAGATCATGCAAGATGCAATTTTTTATTTGCGAAAAGAGATTTTAATAATGGTTTTAATATTCATATTATAATGACATTTGGTTATATTCATGTGTGTCACTGGTTCGATTTAATGCACGCACAACATGTAGTTGAAACCAATCGTGTATTAAAATAAACCAGTGATCCATATGCATGCACCAAATGTCATCAAAAAAATCATAACTTCGGAGGCCATGCTAAAAAAGATGATGATAATTACATTTTATGCACTCTTTGTTACTATACGAATAAACTGACATTTAATAGTGTTATCACCACTAGTTTATTTATTTATTTTTAGTACTTTTTCTAAATAGCAATTATCACTTCATAGAATGCCGATGTATTTATACACAATGCCTCAGGAAAATGCATAATAATTCTCATATTTCAAATTTCGTCTAACACTTCTCGGGATTCTATAAAATGTTAAGGAATTCAACAGAATGCCAGCGTTTCATACATTATCGATATCATATATATCACGAAATAAATGCGGAAGTTAAAATCCTACTTCAGAATTAATATCTCCAAAAGGCCATTTTTTTTAAATTTTAATTTCAACTTTTAAAAGACGTGACGGAATGTTTTGATGAAACAAAAATGTAGTTTGAATTCTACCATCATAATAAAAACATTGTGACAGATGCTGTAAGAAATGAACTTTAAAAAACAATGATTGAAATTGGAAAAATTGTGCTGAAAAATGGTAATTGAATAGGAGTACAATTAATCATATAAATTGCTTGAATTTTTAGGTAAAGAGAAAAATCATCTTTTTTTGAAAGAATATTTTCGAAAGATATAATTAAAAATAAAGATATTAATTTGACCTTAACATATTTTAATTGTATTTTGGACATTGAAAAGTTGAAAGAAACATTATTTTTGTTTAAAGAAACTTGCTTCCTAAATTTCATCAAGATCGGGTAGCATTTGCATATTTGTACAATAAGCGATACAAACAACCATTTATTTATCACTAGTGGTCCTTGGCATCCAGCCAGTTCGCCAATTCAGTAAACTTCGCCAATACAGTCACTTATACATATATTCATATCCATGATACCTTGAAATTGTATTACGTTTTACCTAATTATATTAACATCCCGTTTTAAAACACCACTAACGCTATTTTGGAAGGTCCGCGTAATTTTGAACTATGATCAAATTACAAGGATGACACTTGAGCTGGCACCTTCCTCTCTCAACAAGCCACAACAGCAGATTTAACTTGCACCAGAACCGCTTTCAGGGCAATTCCTCTGTGGAATCGGGTCTACAATCTGGAATCATCCGGTCCCGATGGTTAAACGTCAGGCCATTTCATCACCGATCTAGTCTGCAGAGATTCAACTAACATACATACATCTTTATTATTAGTAAAGATTATTTATACAAGCAGCGGAGTTAATACTAGCAGCAAACAGAAATTTGAACTTTCACAAATATTTCTAATAAGGCATTAATACTTTAATTTGTTGGTTATTTCCGTCACTTTCCTTTAATTACATCATGCAACAAATAAATAGTATTGCACAACTCTTTTTAAACTTCTCGATGAAAGTAAATTCTTAATTCAAATTAAAATTTTGGAAAGGGAAATTTTACTTTCATTGGATTTCCTCGAAATGCAGGCACATTTCACGCACATCCAGTATCCGAAATGGAATGTATTCTCCGAAATAACCTGAAAGTTTTATAAACTTTTAAATGGAGAATCGATATAATCAATATAGTGTTAACAGCAATTGCAGAAATGGTTCGGAACTAATTTAAAGACAGAGTGTCGAATCAATATATGGATTGAAGTTAAGCTGAAATTTTGAAATAAACAGTAGACTGTTTATTTCAACCTTTAACGAATTGATTCAGTGTACACTGTTCCATACTTCGTTTCGAATTAATCCCAAAATGTTCCGAATAGAATGTTGTTGCTTCCAATTAAATAAACAATAGAAATTATTAAATATATTTTACTTTATATTTTATATCTGAAGAAAAATAACTTAAGATTTTCAATCTTCATTAATATGTCATGTTAACATAAAATGTTACATCTTCTTAATGTCTAAATGCATTTAATTTATTTGCAATTTAATGCTACTAACTTGTTTAATTTATAGTGTATCTTTTCGATGCGCGAATTATTAAAACCTTACATAAATATAAACTATATTATTAAATATAAATACTCTAGTTTTCGAGAGAATGTTAAACAGCTAAGAATGTTAAAAATTTTATTTAAGCAATAAAAAAAAAGAAAGAATTTTGAAAGGAATGATTTCTTTTCGAATAAAACGAAATTAGCTCTTTTAAAGCATGAATGATATTATTTATTATTCCATACTTCATTCTTGTTTTATTTTAAGATCTGTTTATTATAAATGAAATATATTCAGTTTTAATGTTTAATAATTTATTAAACAAAGCAACATATAATAAATGTTAGAATATATGTATATATATATATATATATATATATATATATATATATTGTTACGAACCTGTGATGCTGCTCCCCAGCATAGTTGGTTCCATGGGAGGTCCTAGATCTTAGCGACAAACTTGGCGACCATTTGGTGACTTGGCGAAGAATTTGGCGACTTTGGCGCCAAAATAGATTATACCCGAAACATCGAAAATTTTCCCGACCCGTCCAGTAGGAACCGAGTTACGCCTCGAACGTTCCTGCTTGGTTGAGAGGTTTCTAGCCCCGCCTCCTATAAAAGGAGCTGCAGCTGCCGGGGAGTGCTCGTGAACCAGATCGGAGAGTAGTCGGGATCGACGGTGAAGAGTGACCTTCCAGAGATAAGCGGAGCAGCGAAGGAGCCAAGCTAGTGCTGAACTAAGCTGTGCGCTACTCTCTGCAGTAGAGTCTTGTTGTATGCTGCACGTCTCGGCTGAAGATAATCGTCTTCTGTGCTGTATATAGTTGCCGTCTTTGTGCTGTCCTGTGTGTCTTCGTGTAAATATATATATATATATATATATATATATATATATATATATATATATATATATATATATATATATATATATATATATATATATATATATATATATTCATCTCGAATAATGTATTTAAATAAAAAAAAAATTCTTCTTGAACTTATTTTTATGTTTTAATTTTAAATTTTATCAAGGGTATGTTTTCGTGGCTGAAAAGATGCGGTAGCACGTTTTTGGCTGTCAGATCCTGAGATTCTTTTAGTTCGAAGCTAAATTCCATTGAAGACGCTGGTCTATTACAAATTGTAACTACATCCTTTCCATCTGTTGTAGAATTTAATATTTGGTGATAGGATACTATCTTAAATGATGTCCTCGTCATTTGATCATGGTTCGCTATTTCTAAGTCCATTCCAATAGTCAAGTTACATTTCTAAAAACACTGCATATACAGGGTGTTTCAGTGAACCGTTTCCGAACTTCTAAGAGGGGTAGGGTACATCTTGACAACTCGAAATAATAGAGCAATGTGGGGTCGGAAATGCTTTCTTGAAGCGGTGTTGTACACAGAAGCACCATAAAGAAAAGATACCATAAATGAGAAATCGTTTTATTAATACATGAAAAGAAGCAAAAGGTACATGGATTAAAGTAAATGTTCAAAGTTTCTTCCACGGGCTACAATGAACGCCTCACGTCTCCGACGCATGGACATCCAAACATTCTGGAATACTCCAGGTATATCTCGAATCTCTTCGACAGCTACTGCGATTCTTGCAACGAGCTCCTCAGCAGTGTCAACAGGGGTGTCATAAACTAGTGATTTCGTATCACCCAAGAAATAAAAATTAAGACATGATAAGTCGGGTGACCGAGCAGGCCAACGCACGGGACCCCCACGTCCGATCCACCGTTGACCAAATGTGACATCCAGGTAGTTACGAACATCTCCGCTATAATGGGCAGGCGCTCCATCGTGTTGGAACCACATTGTCTGTTGCGTCGATACAGAAATCTGTTCATCTCTCAAAAGTTGTGGCAAAATGGGCTCTGCAGAAAGAGCAAGTACGTAGGTCTGGTTAGACGACCTGGTAACAGGTAAGGTCCGATGAGGTGATCTCCCACAATACCGGCCCATACATTGACCGAAAATCGATTCTGATCTGCACGGCGTGTATTTCTGCAATCGTGTAATCATCCATCCTACTAATTTGGCGTTCTTGTGCGAACTGAAGATTCCCTGCACGAAAGCTCGGACTTTTCGCAAAACGCCATCTACCGCGTCAGGAAAGCATTTCTGACTGCCCATGGGTATATAATTTTGGTTCGTCAGGATGTACCCTACCCCTCTTAGAAGTTCTGAAACGGTTCATTGAAACACCCTGTATAACTAAACGGTAATATTTATAAAGTTTAGGAATTTATATTTCTTAATTTTCCTGTTTTAATAATTATCGCTTTAAAAGTTATTTGATTGACATTTTTATTTTCAGTAAGGTAACTGTTCAGGAACAGTTTTTTCATCATATAATTACTGTAAGATTGTCAACCATTTTAAGGTATCTTGATTTCTTGTTCCTCAAAGAGCTAATCAGTTTACATCTAATTAACTTGTAAATCGTTTTCATCACACCAGACTTTCTACTTAGGTGTATTCAACATCTAGCTGGCTAATAATATGAAAAACCTGTATTAGACTATTCCGCTGTTCGTCGTTCTCTTTCTTTTCTATACCGGGATATTCTATGCCCACCTTACTACCAATGAAAACGCAGAACGAAGCAATAATAAAAGGGGGGGGGGTACACAAGAATAGAACAAATAAGTAAACAATTTTTCTATCGACGAGGACCACTTTTTTATATCCCTATACATATAGTTCCTGCAATAAAAGTAGAAAGTACGAAAATAAGAACAGAAAATGACGCGGTCACCCATTTCCTGACATTTACTCTCACTTCACTTTAATACCACAATTCAAATGTTAAATGATAACTAAAAAACTGAATAAATGAACTATCATATCCTATGATAAATGTAAGAGAAGGCAGCAGACCCTACTAAATCTTCAGCTTTTTAATCTCGGAATTTTATTGGAGAAAATTAGAAACGCAGAAATATTCCATCAAAATTATTTCCCAGTCCTAGAAAATTATTAAACAATACCAAACTCGACTCGATGATTTCCCCAAATCACATTACAATATAAAATAAAACAAATGTCAAATAATATATATTTCTGATTCCCTATTCAAAAAGATTCAACCTTTTATAAAAGGTAAAAAAATCAACGAATTTCTATTTACGATTTTGAATATTTTTATAAAAAAACGTTCAAACAATGTTATAAATATAAAATTTTCCATTCGTTAAAACAGAAAAATTGATCGGAATGACAAAAGTTATATAAAGGGTTATGCGTTATTTTGAATCCCGAATTATTTATTTATTTTTTATTCGATAGTTTAAACTCAGATGTTTTGCAATTCTAATGCTTCGCACTTGTCAAGAATGCTGTCTTTAGTGGATCCATTTCATACCCAGAAACCTGAATACATATTTATGGATTTCTTTTCCATAAATATTCCTTTGTTTCTGTCAAGGAAATTTCAAGGCTTTTGGCGTAATAAAACACACTTTTATTAATAGGGTGAATATTCTTAATATAGTTGATGCTGCAAGTCAAAAATTCATCGAGAAATCTGAGAATCAGGTATTATGATAAAGAATACTCTTTCGCCTTTCGTTTAGTGCTATTTTATTTATTAAGGTGGAAGTTATGATGCATATATTTCAAGTTGTTTTGAAAAAGACTAACATTTTCGAATATAGAATGCAGGATTATTTCCACAAATCACACATTAGACACACAAATTACACATCACATTAGAATATCGAAGATCACAAATGTCTAGTTATATATATATATCGGATTTTTTCATTAAAAAAAATCACAGAATATATTTATAAGATACATAAAACTTTTATAAGCAAATGGTCGGAGTTTCCATAAACTTCAAGTACAAAATTTTCCATTATTTATTGGAGATAAATCTGGCCTGTATGACAAAAGTAATAAAATATTTCATGCGGCTTATTGACTCGTACGTAATCTTTGTCCGTTCGATATCTAAAATCCAGCAGTTTTTCCACCATAAATGAATAGCACTCGTCAAGACCGTTTTATTTTATAGATTCACGCCATACGCAGGGAATGAGGCAAATTTATGGATTTGTTTTTTACAAATATGCCCTTGCTTGAGTTTTAAGACTTTTAGCATAATAAAATATATCGCCATTAAAATTTTATATTTGAGTATTGTGATTGCTGAAGGTGCCATAAAGAAAATATTCATTCGCCGATTTATTTCACAATACGATGTTCTCCGATAGAGCATATATTTTTCTTCTTGGACTTCATTTTCTTCTTTTCAATTATGAAGAAATTTTGAGGCAGACTTTGACTATAATATATCACAAAAATAACTGTATTTTACCTACAATTTGTATATATATAATAAATAATGTCCGAATAATAATAATAATAATAATTAAAAATTAATGTCCGAAGAATTACTGACTTCATCTCCTGTTGAGTAAATTAAGGAGTTATTCGAATTTCAATTAGGGGTTTTGAATTTTATTAAAATCGTGGATGAAGGTTTTTGAGTATTTTTAAGACCCTTGACCCTCAAGTATTCCACGACACGGTCTATGCCGCAATCAGGTATATTGTTACAGAATCATTATTATGATCTTTGTCCTTAATATTTCTTTATTCAATAAAGATAAATTTATGATAAAACTGGTGAAGGTAGCAAGTCAAAAGAGCTGATGTATTTTAAGCTTATGAATTTATTTTCACTTGATTTCATGCATTTTAAAAATATGTATTTTTAACATAATTTGAGTTTTATAGTTTTTCAGCATTTTCTTTTATAATTAACATGTTAATTTAATTTTATTGGCTCTATTCATTAATTTTTACTAAATTTTGCTTTCATTTAAGATTATTTTTTAAAAAAAGCCTTTGATGATTTTAGATTTTTCCAATTCCAATTACAAGGTACCTTTAAATGCAATAATTTTTAAGAAGAAACACTTTTATTATAGGATAATAAAGTTATTCATTTTAGTTTTTCTTTTTCAAAATAACGAAATTCTTTGATTATTTCCCAATATTTTTTCACAGATATTCCATTTAGGAAGAACAATGGTAATCACTAAGGAATAACATAGACACCCACCTGTGATACACACTCCTTTAATAGCCAACAAGAATATCAAGAATGTGATCTTGAAAATGCCTTAAAATAAGAAATATAAGGAATTAAAATAAACCATTTATTTTATTTTCTAAGAATTCAAGTGAAAAAAGTCAGTGAAATGACCCAATTTCAAAAGCCTATTCAAGGAATAAGAACTAGAAAGTTGAAGATTAAAATCAAGTAATTGATTGATAATAGGTCGTCACCAACCCCACCCATCATCAATCATATTGCAAGATTATGCATTTGTCATTCAAGATTTAACAAAAACTGTAGTTCTATTAAACACCACTGGTCTTTTTCTTCCTTCTTTTGTTCTTTGCTATCAGGATTATGTAGAAAAACTCAAAATCCTCTCAGAAGTTCTCCTGTCAAACTTATAAATGAGTGACCTTAGAGAACCATAAAGCTTACTAAAAGATTTTATAATTGAATTTGTTCTGAAATTTTTCTATTAATATTACATCCGCTAATAAGCGCAGGCATAGAGCAAGGATATAAATTTTTGTCATCACTGAAAACTGAGAAATCGTACTTTCCTTCGTGGAACAAACAATAAATAAATCTGTATCTTAAAAGAATAAGATATATTTCCAAATATGCGCAAATTTAATATTTTCGGTTTGCGATGGAAACAGAAAAAATAAATAAATGAGGAGTTTTATCCTAAGTAATGAGTTGGAAATGTGAAGTATTGATACCTTTGTTCAGGTTATATGTTAGCATCAAGACTAAATAATCTGGTGTTTATAATTGGCATAATAAATTAATGA
Source organism: Argiope bruennichi (assembly GCF_947563725.1). Lineage (NCBI taxonomy): Eukaryota > Metazoa > Arthropoda > Arachnida > Araneae > Araneidae > Argiope > Argiope bruennichi. Next base: position 37,518,228 of record NC_079161.1, on the reverse strand, counting down.
CTTTATTTAAATATTTAAAATGAGACTTTAAATTTATCAATACAAAATTTGATAATCAGAAATAATTCTAGTTTAATTCATGAAAACGATTTTAAGCGGGATTTCATAAATCGCTGTGGCATATTGCTTAGTTAAGCCGAATCAAGCAAGAATATTTGATGTTCAAAAACACGTTACGAATAAAAAAAGATGGGTTAATAACGGAGAAACATTGGTGCAGGAATTAAAGTGATAAAAAAAATAAATAACTAAAAAAAGAATGCAAAATTATGAGTGGAAAATTTGAGAATCGAAAATAATCTCGGTTTTTATCATGTAAAGGATTTTGAGCGGAATTTCTGAAATCACTGTAGCAGATTGCTTAGCCGAATTATGCATATTTGCTGTTCAAAAACACAAAACGAAAAAATATCTAGCGAAAGAAAAAAAGAAAGAAAGAAATAGAAAACGAAATAGCTAATCCATTCATTTTCCAGGCCTGTGAACGTATATACAGATGATAAAAGAGATATAATAAAGAATGAAAATTACCACTGTGGACATTTTATACCTCAATTATATTAAGAAAGAGTAGCACAATGATTATTTTATTCTCTGCTTCATTCTTTCATATAGTTGGAAGTATAAATTAGCATTTTAGTGCAATAAAATTGCTGTAATACTTCAAACACTTTAACCCTTAACTGGGGACGCGCGGTCTAAGAGACCGCTAGCGATGGATTTTCTGTGACCCCTATTCTATTTTTAACTCAATTGAATGGATTGACCCTGTAGCTTCCTGTTTTGTGACCTTCAATACACGTGCACTTTTTCAACCGATTTCAGCAGATGCTTTTTAAAATAATTCAGTTATTTTTTCAGGCGCGGTCTCTAAGACCGCATCTCCCTGTTAGTGTCCCAGTGATAAACAAGGCTTAGCAGATGGCGCTAAAACTTGCGCCCCGAAATATCATCTAGTTTACTGATCCTTTTATGAAACAGTGCTCAAAACACTTTTAAATGATGCAGAAAGTAATTTTAGTGATAAGGATAATTGTACAGAAGAGTTTTTCGATGAAAGTTCGCATTCAACTGATTTTGATATGCATGTTCAAACATAATTAATTTTTTTAGTGATAATGTATTTTGAAAAATTTATAAAATACATTAATTTGCCAAGAGATATGCATACATAATTTATAGTTTGAATTTATACTAGTTCTTAACCTGTATGTTTAAAATGCCCTAGAAAACCGTGCTATGAAAGTCACACAAGCCGATGAAAAAAGGGCCCATTTTACCCATTGTCATTTTTTTATTTTTCATATAATTGTTGAATTTTACATTGAATTACATTTACATATTGTCTTCTATATATTAAAAAGTAAAAATTAATATGTTTTTTCAAGAATATTATTTATTGCAACATGTAATGAGAAGAAAATGTATGTTTCAACGCATTTAGTTTTTTCAATGATAATATATTTTGAAAAATTTCTAAAACATATCTATATATCAAGAAAAATATCTGAAAAATATATTGGCAGTTTTTCATACTAATACCATCATTAGAAAATTTAATTTGAGTGTCAATGAAATGCGGTCTCGTAGACCGTACCTCCCCAGTCAAGTCCTAAAATTTCACCTCCCCAGTTAAGGTGTAACTTTCACATCTGATTTTTTTTATTTATAGAATAAACCAGAAAGAATCTATTACAAACGATTCTGAAAATTCCAAAAATTCCATAAAACGAGACTATTTCCAGAAGTCGTCTCATTAAAATACAGCCAAAGATTGAATGTAGCCTATCAGCATTTTCATTCAAAACTTTCAATTTTGATAAACGGCAGAATAAGAAAGGCCTATTGATGTCACGAAGTATTCTTTTATATACGCTGAGACTGTCATAAATTTAAGGTATAAAATTTTCCATTCGGTAAGAAAGAAGAGCTGATATAAAAGGTGAAAAATAATAAAATGGTTCGTGTTTTCTGTCGAATCATGCATTATTTCCCCAAAGTCGATAGTTTAAACCCTGCTGCTTTGCAATTGTAATGCCACAGATTCGTCAAGATTTTTCTTCGGCTGGTTGTTGGCTGCGTACGTTGAAATTTGATACATATTTATGAATTTCTTCTTTTGTATATATGGCCTTGCATGCGGCAAGGAAATTTCGACACTTTTAGCATAACAAAATGGATTTCTATTAAAATTTTTGATTTTATTGTGAATTTCATAAATGCCCAAAGGGAAATATGCGCCGAGAAAGAGTTGAAATCAGATGTTTCTACGCGGAATATTTTCTTCTGTATTAGAAAAGATCTTTGATTTGCTGCAACCAGTTTAGAAATTTGGTCGCAAATTGTTATTTCTTTTTATTTTCTCTTATACGCAGTATAAGGAAAGTATTGTAATCATCAAAAGATTCTAACTCGAGATTTTTAACGAATCTCCACGTTTTAGCTCTTTCTGAGTTCGAAAAGCACATTTTAAGAAAATGTCCGTCCGTCTGTGGCAAAGATGACTAAAAAGTGTTTTGAGCTGGACAGATGAAATTTGGTATGCCCTCTGTATGCCAAATTTGTCGATTTCTATCAAATTTTGAGCCAACTCTTCTTACAGGAAGTCTGTTTGTCCGGATGTTCGAATATAATTTAACACAATAACTACAAAACAAAGAGAGCTAGATAGATAAAATTCGGTAAACAGAATCAACATCTATATAAACACTTTTCTAATCTTGAGCCAAATCCAACAATAGATTGGTCGTTTGTTAATATGTACTTTCAGAAACATGTAAACGTGACAACCTAAAGACGCAATGATTTAAATACATCAAATCTGGTATGGAATTTTTTGACTACATTCGTAACTCCGTGTCAAATTTCTATTTAAATCGTTTCAGATAAATGTGTCTAAAAACACAAATTCGGTTTTCGGATAATATTAATCGCAAAGCAGAAATTTATTGTAAAATAATTCGCCAAAAATGGAACGACAGATTCAGTAAATATGCTAAATTGGCGCCAAAAGTAACTAAACTATTTGTACAATTGTACACCAATGCCATGTGAAACGTTCTAAGGGATAACACCTTTATTAGACAGTATGCGAGAAAGTTTTGTGGAGACTACTTCCACTGGTTATTATTTATATTGTACCATTATACAGACAAATATTTTCTTACATTAGAAAGAACTTAAAAGGATTCAGTTGATAAACTAGTTATAAATGTGAAAATTAAGTCGAAGTTACTCAGTCGATAAATTACAATATTTTTTGAAGTTTTAAATTCAAGACTAGCAAATACACATAATGATATTTAACCATACAAAGGGTGTTCAAATGAAAAGGTACGAAACGACACTGTGGGTATAAATGAAGACTTTATTCAAATTATACACCACAGGCCTGAACACAATGATTCCATTGATTAACGAGCCGAAGGATTCCTTGTTCTCAGAATTCCTGTGGCCGTGACGAGACTGAGGCCTTCACAGCGTCCTTGAGTTCGCTTTGCAAGGTCCGCTAATTGTTGAATTCCTTGAGCACAGAAGACCCATTAATTCCGTTGTGTGCTATGAGACACTTCGAAGACTAAGCAGGTCTATCAACAACAAAAGATCGGGGCTAATCACGAAGGGTATGGTTCTGCTTCATGATAAGACGCGTCCACTCATCTCCAGGGTCACACCCGTGGACCTGGCCAAGTTCAAGTTGGAGCAGCTCGACAACCCGGACATATCGCCCTGCGATTTTCAAGTGTTTGGTCCCCTGAAAAAACATCTGAAAGAGAAGGGCTTCAACTCGTGCGGCAAACTCGAGGGTGCTATTAAGGACTCGGCCACAGGAATTCTGGAACAAGGAATCCATTGGGCCCGTTAATCAATGGGATAGTTGTGCTCAGGCCTACGGTCTATATTTTGAATAAATTCATTTATACCCACAGTCCACAGTGTCTTTTTGTACATTTTCATTTGAACACCATTTGTATATTTTACCAAAACATGTAACTGTTGCTTATCTCTAACTGCAAAATTTCGAGATCGCTGTCTATTGCATAATTGCTAGATACATGCAGTTCCTGTAATTAAGTTATTATGAATGTAATGAAATAAATAATGCTAGTGATCCCTATCAATAGCTTTACTTTCTAATTAAAGGGAAATGATTAAGAAAATTCGGATGAAATTGGGGTATAATTGCAAATTTAACTATTGTCCCTCATTAATTTAATGTCCCAAACAATCAGACTTCTATTTCTTCTCATATATTGAATTTAAACTGCTTTGATTCGTTAACTGATCTGATTTCGTTTTGAGTGCTAAAGACAATTCAATAAAACAATATCTATTTCAGTACCTCTATGGCTTTGATGATCCTTATTAATGCTAAGAACACTTGATTAAATGTTTTGAATTTTGTACGATTTTATAATTTTTATTGCTGTAATAATTAAAATCGATTCTATTCTTATCTTATTTATCGATTGGAATATATCTTTATTTCTGCTGTTTTATAGTTTTTGAGAATATTTCGTTATTAATTTCTCTTATGATTTTATGAGTAACTAAAGAGGAAGACTATAGCGAGCTAATTATGATTTCGAACGGAGAACAATTAAGTTTAAAAGCTTTGAAATTATATGCCAGTACAGTTAACTTATAAAGTAAAAATTGGGAAATATAATTAACTTAGAAAAATAATCAATGTTTCAAAAAAAAAAAGGGGGGAGCTCAAAAAGTAAGTCACACTTTTTCTCCCCCCCCCCCCCAGATGGCGGAACAAGAACTAAGAGTGCGCAGAAGATAATTGAGTTCCACGACTTACAACAGAAGCAATTTCATTCGGATAGTGAAAACCGTTGCTGTGTAGTACTAGAAAAAAATAGCGCGTCAGCTGGACACTTACTCCAACGTTGAACGATTATTGCTACGTTCCGACAAATGTCTCCAGAAACTGGGAGAATATGTAGAGAAATAATGTGCTAATATGTGTGTCATATTGCATTGTAGTGGACTTGTCAATAAAGTATTTATGACCTAAATGTTTTAGTGTAACTTGCTTTTTGATTTAATTGCTCTGTGTGAAGGTGTACCCAGCTTGTTCTTTATGCCTGCATGTACTGCTTTTAAACATTTCAATTCAAGCTTGGATAGTGGAAGTTTCACTAAATCAAAAGTCTTTTAAAACTTTTAGTGGGATTTTATATTAACAATCCATAAAAAATTTAGAAATTATTTTTTTTTCAGAAATAACTAACTATCAAGCAAGATGTATGGAAAAGATATATATAAACTTAAAAAGAAAAGATACAAACCTTAAAACTGTCTTAAAATGAAGAAAATGTTAATTACTATCTAAAACAAAATAATTAAATTTTATCTTGCTATAGAATTAACTAAAACATTTTTTTAAGTTATTTCTTAACCATATTTATTTAACTATTATTTCAAAAGTTACAGAAAAGGAAATGGAATATGTTTCAATCCGTATAAAATTTCCACAGCATGCATTTTTTTTCAATTAAAACCGACTATTAATTTTAACTGTCTGAATATTTGAAGGCAACATTCAGTTGAAAGTACTTTAAATATTTCGCTGGCTGTAATTGAATATTTTCCAAGTGTTTTGGTGTTGCCTTTAAATTCTTGTTTAATGATGCACATAAATTGTTACTTTTCCCATTAGAATTCTAACGCTTCACGTTGAATTCTTTTTCTTTAACTGCAATTTGTCTGGATTTAGATAAATTGAAGCACTACTCTCAAAAGTAGCAATTATATAACTACTGCATTTAAAGTAAAGTGTCTTCAGAATTTTTAAAACCCCCAAAACTTACCTTATATATATGAATATGAATAACGTGCTACTAACAAAGGGCATTTTTTTAACTTTCATTTTCAAAACATACAATTTGTTGAGAAAAATTTAGAGATACTTTGTATAATGATGTCTCATTAAAATTAATGTCTTTTTTAAAATTTGATTACTTGTAAAGGTTGTAATATGTTTCGGAAACTACTTTCTTTTGTTTTATGCCTTCTGACGTACTATTATAAATTTTTGATGAACTTTTATCTATGGAAAAATTGTAATTGAACAAATTGGATGATTAGTAAATCAATCTACCATACAAAAAAGGTTTCTCAAAATTTCTGCGCCAAAATTCAAGGATAGCCAAAATGCATATAAAGAAGCATTTTTTACTTTCTTGTGTACAAAATATAGAGAAAATATGGTAATCGTCAAAAAAAAAAATGCTTCTTTAACCAAATTTCTTTTGTTTTATACCTTCCGGAGTACTATTATAAATTTTTGATGAACTTTTATCTATGGAAAAATTGTAATTGAACAAATTGGATGAGTAGTAAATCAATCTACCATATAAAAAAGGTTTCTCAAAATTTCTGCGCCAAAATTCAAGGATAGCCAAAATGCATATAAAGAAGCATTTTTTACTTTCTTGTGTACAAAATATAGAGAAAATATGGTAATCGTCAAAAAAAAAAAATTAAATCCAGATTTTGACGAATATTCACGCTTTAGAAATTTTGGAAAATGTCCGTCCTCCTGTCTGTGACAAAGATAACTCTAAAATGCTTTGAGCTAGACGTATGAAATTTGGCATACGGTCTTTACACCAAATTTGTAGATATCTATCAAATTCTGAGCAAAATGCTTTAGGAGCAGGTCGCTCCGTCTGACTGTTCGAATATAAGTTAGTGCGATAATACAAAATGAAGAGAGTTAGGCAGATAAAATTGTGTTCATAGATTTAATATCTTTAGGATAGAAGTCATATTGTTATCAAAGTGCAAATTTAGAATGGGTTATACCTTACCAGTTGATATTCCCGGCATTACACAGGATTTCAATTATTTTATGGACTAACCGACTTTGGAGGCCAGCTGTTTCGCTTCGATTAATGCTCTTTAAAATTTTAAATTAAATATTACACATAATTTGGTGTTTTAATACCATCTTCATAGAAATATTTGTAAGCTTTATATTCTTAAAGTCATTTAATATACTATAATAATAAAAGTCTTAAGAATTCTAGCCATTGTTCTCTCAAGCCATGTATCTCTCTAATTTTCTATAACTTCTCTTAAAATGTAAACTTGAAATCCAAATGAAAGTAATAAAATTTCAATAGAAACAAATTTTTTTACTGAAACCAAATATGTTTGTTTAAACGCATGGCTACAGAAAATTGAATCCTTCAGCCCTGAAGTCTTATGTGTACTACTAAACTCAAAGAATTATTCAAGAAAAAAAAAATAGCTGATCCATCATAAATTCAGTATTGCTTTAAAAATAATTTAAAAAGCAAAATTTAGTATTTTATTTTATTTTATTTTAATCAATAAATGAACTATAATAATTTCGGAAGCTATTGCGGAAAAAGCTAAAATGTCGTTTAATTTTTAATTAATTAAATTTTTAAACCCTTCGAGGTGCCTTTCCCAATATCCAAAGTATGTATGCAACCATTATTTTTGAAGCAGAATCGTGGCTAAAGACAGGGAAGATGCTTTGAATTTTTTACTTCACTTCATTTCATCCCGGGAGGCATGATTTATGTACAAGCATAAGCGACGAACTCATCAACACAGAACGACACAGAGCGAAAATGAAGAAAAGCTAATGAAAATTTTATCTCTGTGAATGTAAACTGTGGGATTTTGGTATCGATTTCTTACACATCGAATTTATGTAAGGGAATTATAGGGATCTTTTAAACGATTTTGTTCAGGTCAGCAGTTTTGTATCCCTTCACTCGAAGCGTGGGAACCGCTGACTAAAGCATTTTTACAGATATTTCTGTTACTTTAATTAAATAGAAAAACTGGATTGGGATCAGGAAATAAGAGAACATTTTAGAATGAAGTTAACATGTGCTGAATTGAGCTAAAAATTAGGAAATTAACTAAGTTTAAATTAGATTTTGAAATATCATTACATGCATGTGCCAAGTTTGAAAGGTATAGGTCTAACTATGTGGTCTGAACACAACCATACACACACACATTCATCTTCATTATAAATTTTTAAAATATATAAAAATTGCCCGGTAATTAATTATCATTTATTCATTTATTTAATTGTGTGGTGTATTTAGTAACTTATATTCTTTAATTAGAATTTAATTAGAAAAAGTAAACAATGAAAAATTTTGCTTGTAAATAATTAGTAACACTGAGAACTTTTAAACTTTTTCAACCCGAGTTTGTTTTAGTACAAAACTACATTCAATATATGTGCTATTATTCTCTATAAAAGAACGCATAACATAAAGAATAATAACAACATAAAATAGAACATAAAGAATACATAACAAATATTAGGTAGTCAACAAATAACACCATTTTCTGAAATTCTGAAAAGAAAGATGGGTTAAAAAAGGCTTGTAAATAAGCTGTCAGAATAAACGCTTTTTTTATTTTTTATAACCGATTTCATTTTTGTACCAATATCATAAACCATGTCCTGAATCACATATTCTATCTGACTTATAACCTTCTCTAAAACACGTGTGACAGTAAACTAATGACATCATTCCGGGTGACAGAAATTTTACTTTGCAATTTATTCGAAAACTCCCAGACAGCTAAATGGGAAGTCTGAGATGGAAAAGGCGTGTTGAATGAGATAACTTCCGTAATGTGTTGACCAAAGCTTAACAAGTGAGTTGCCCTGTCAGTGAGTTTGTTTCTCCCACTAAATAAAGTGTTAGTGCTTGTATTTCATACAGAGAGAATTAAGAGAAAGTAATGAATGGAGCGAAGAGTCTTTAGAAAATTTTATTTGAAAACCACGGTAATAGTTGTTCTATTTGAAAGATATATAACATATTTCGCATAAATTTCGTCAATTATTTTCCGATGTATAATATCACATAAGATGAACAAGTTAACTGCCGTATTACTTGTTTGTGATTCTCACCTTCTATTTAATTAGTTTATATTTATTATATACGAAGATGACCTCATTCTTTAATTCTAAGAGATATGAAATAAAGAGTAATTTCTTTAGCAATGTAAGAACATATTAAGAGGTTTGTTTTAGTTAAAATAGAACTCAGTTATAAAGAACTATGTAGGCAAATTTGGAATGAATCTGACAATATTTCACAATAGACTAATGAAGAGTAAGACATTCCAAATCCGACTTTCTGCAAATTTCCGCACAGTATTTTCCTGCATGACCGCTAAACCTGACTCTCAATGTCTGATTTAAAGCTTACTTGACCCATTTATATGGTTATCCCTAGAATAAGTGAGAAATGATAAAAAAAAGTGCCAAATCGAAAAGTTTACTGGAGATGAAAAAACCAATATCAAGCCAGCTTTGGCACTGAACTGTCTCTTTCAGCTAAAAGATGTTTACTTCGATCACTTGTGCAGGTCGTAATGGCTCTTACTATACTCTCTAGATCACATGTCAAAGTGCTAACTTCAATGGCGATTATATGGCATATATTTCAACCAATTTCAAAGTGTTAGACACTTCTATCGTTTTCCAGAAATATTTAATATTAACTACATTTTGAAAACATTAAATCGATACTTCGATGTATTTGAATCACCAAGTTTTACTGAAGAATGAAAAACCAGTTTAAGTCCAATGTTAACAAGTTGGCCAAATTGGCGACTTTTAGCATTTTTTGGCGATTTATAAACGAACAAGCAGTAAAAATAAGCAAGTAACTTTTTTTTTTATTTCCCAGGTCGATCCAGTTTATTCAAAGGATGCATGTGCAGAGACTGATTGATTCGATGAAATAAATAATTATGCAGTTTAAAAAAAATACACCCATCGAAAGTAAAAGGAATATAATCAAAAAAGTGCAAAAAAATATATAATGAAAAAAATGAGAAAGAAATGAAATAATTTTTACATAAAACCAAAAATAAAGACTAGGAAATAAATAAACATACATGTAAGTAAATAAAATTTAGAAACACATGTATACGAAATATTTTGACGCATGTAATAAAAACTTTAGGCACTCATATGCACAATTTATAAACCCCATATAACAAGAAAAAACAGCAAGAAAGTATAAAAATCTACAAGAATAAAAAGTTTAACTTGAAATGCAGTTCAGAAAAGAAAAAAAAATATTATGTATACAAGTCTATTAAAAAAGTAAAGAAAAGTATGTCTGCAATAAAATTTAGAAAAAAGAGAGAGAAAAAAAAGGTAGCTGAAAATTGTACTAAACCTACTTTAGGAATATTGATATAAAACATGAAATTAAAACTGAAACTGGTTCATTTGCATAGCGGTTCTTTATGAAAATAAAGTTCCACACTTCGACCTTAGAAATAAAATGAAATTTATAGCCGAGGGATATTAAAGTGACGTCAAAACCAAGAAACTATAATCAAATCTAAACTACGCAGCAAAACTGAAAATATGATTTTGGAAACATGACATGTAAATTATATGTTTTCACTCGAGAAAAAGTAAGACTCTTTGATATCTCGCTATAAATCTTATCACTTTTGCTCAAACATTTATATAAACATAAAATATTGGTGGAATAGTTGGCAAGAAACGAAGAAATAAAAACCAAATATTTGTCTAAGCCTACTCCAAACTGCCACCAGGTGTTTCTATAGGTATAAATAAAAGAATCATATATATACAACGGACGAGAATATACTCATAAATATACAAAGAAAAATACTTTTTCGACGTTTATTTTCATTTTAACAGCTCACGTCTCTTCCTGTGAAAGATTTCTCGAGGAAAACGCCAGCGGATTGAAGATTGCTTGCATTTTTTATTTACCTATATAAAAGCGAACTTTGCTTTTTCTTTCTCTCTATTTCAGCAAGACCAATATTTCTCCTTGTCAAATAAATGGTTTGCTTGGAAGGGCGTTCCCCTTGTTTAAGATTTGCTTTTCTTTCGGCATTTCTCGAGGTAAGCTTGATAGGAACTTGTCAGGATTGGTAAACCAGAGAATTGGAAAGTTTACCGGATTTTCGAGTTGCCGTCTTGTATTTTTAATCTGACGAATGGTTTGGGGGGGGGGGAGTGGTTACTTTCTTCTCGGTCTGTCCACAAGTTTATTGATAAATAGATTTATTTTTCGGAAAGTTCGAAAGGATAAAATACAATATAAAATGGACATATAAACGGCTTTAGACTTGTACAGATTTTTAGGATATTTATAGTTCCCGAGTATACAAGAAAGCTTATAGGTGTTTTATAGTTGAATGGGCTGAACAATACATGTACAAACTTCTATAAAATTAGTAAATCTTATTGAAATAACAAAGCACCATAAAATGGCAAGTGCAGTTATGATAAAGTTGATAGAAATGGGTTCAATATGGAGGCTAAAAATCGCTATCAACTTTTCTTATACAGATTTTACCCTTCGATTTCTTTTAGTCAAGATGAATAGAAATGGATCCATGAAATTGCATGCATATTTCGGATAAAAGATAATTTTTCAAGAGATAATTATATGGCAAGAAGGACGATTAACAATATTTTTGACATAGCCATAGATCTTTTATTATTTATACTGCAAAACTCGCTGGCGTCCTTGAATAGGGGTAGCGCGTCTTCTCCGTGATCTGGGCATCCCAGGTTCGATTCCCGGTTCGGACATGGTTGTTCTTCATCTGTGTGCTATCTGTGAGGTGTGTGAATGGGTCCCCCTGTAAGTAGGGGTTGTGCAAGCGAATGTGTGAGTTTCTTCCTCATATGAGCTAGAAGTCAGACGTCTGCCTTCTTATGCTCAGGGGTCTTTACCCTCAGACGCAACTGCATCTACTTTCCGTGGTAACGCAAACACGACATCATCAACTGTAAAACTCTAAACATTGTTAGTGAGTTGACTGAAAAGAGTTATAAATATCACTGGCATTGCATTGGAGAATACCGTACATTAAATTTTTCAGTTGAATACAGAAAAAAGTAATTAAAGCAAAAAGTAATGATGATCATTTTGGTATCAATACCTAGATGACTGTTGTTCAAGCAGAACGTTTTTGTATTGAGAAACACATATCACAAAAGAGATCATGCATGATATAATACAATATATATAGAATGCTGTCAAACTTGCCGGAATGACAAGAATACTAACAAAAAAAATGGGAGATATTTTAGAAATTTATATGTTTGTAGCCTTCTGAGCATAATTGTTCATACTGCAAAGATGCATGACGTGATTGTTTTTATATCTAAATTTGAAATCTTTCTTTTTTCATATTGTTTCTACGGTTTTGTATGGCAATTGTAAATATTTCAATCGGAATGATGGCAGTTCCATTTATTTTATTTTCATGCCATTCAGTTAAATTTTTTGCAATTACATATCGTTCATGTGCTTTATGATTACTTTTTCACATTCTTTTTTAAAATAAAAATTGTTAACAACAATTATACTAATTACTATTTGTCCAATTTCAACCCAATTTTAATAAGCGTCTGTTAAAAATTCATATTTTACAATATAAGAAATAGAAAATGAGCGCGAACTTTTCATAATGATATAAAGGGCACGCCATTTAGATAACGTGGTATTCGTTTGAAGATCCTAAGACTAGCACTTTTCTACGCTTGCACTTCGCTAAGAGGTAGCAAGCAGAAAGATGAGTGGTTACTATGGCTCCTGAAGTCAGTATATTGCTAAATATAAGCATTTTATTCTTTCACCTTCCCTATCGTCTTTTTTTTTCCGACGAAATAAACTCCTCCTGACGCTTGCAGAAACACGCAAAGGGCTTCAGATTCAAGAATGAACGATATATGCTTTGGGTAAAGGAGGGTAATTGGCAGAATTTGATAAACTGAACACTTTTTAATGTGCGATGATACAAAAATTATTTAGAATAGATAAAATGTTCAGAATTATTTATATTTATAATGTAATTATCTTCAATTCTATGCAATTGGCCTTTTAAGAAATATACTTTTATATAGTAAAATAACAGCCAAGAAGGTTAAAAGACCGTCATATTTAAAAAGATTGCTTCCTCGAATTGAACCTCTTGTTTTCAAAACTGGATTACGCCTTTCTTTTAGAAAAATTAAAATGAAAGTAATCGATACAATCTATTGCTTTAATTTTAATCGATGAAAGTAACTGAGAAAAAAAATTAAAATAATCGAAAAGATTTAAAATGAGGGCAATCGATATTATCCTTTATTTCTATTTTAATCGATACTATCGATATTATCGAGTTTTCTGAAATCGATACTAGCATTCAACGTATGAACCCAAATATGACATTTTATATCACATATCATTTCTTCCATTTTTTTCTCACATTTGACACAAAAAGATATAGCTTTATATTTTCCAAGTTTTCAACGCCATTCGTTTTCCTCTGGCATGTTCACATTTTAGCTCAAAAGGATTGATCACGATTGCTTTCTAGGATCGTGTGGCGGATTGGTATGGACGAGAATAGAACTTGGGACCTTGTGGTTCGCAGTCCAGTAACATGACCACAATACAAAAGCAATTGCTCGCGCAGCGTAGCTGTTAACTGGCTTATAAGCTGTTCACCACAATCTATTTCTGATAAATGGCAATAACCCATTGACCTAACGAGTTCAATTAAGGCAACTGTGCGAATCGAGATATGTTATAATAATATGCCATAGACTAAAGAATCGAACTAAGACAACTCTATTTGGTCTAATATGAGCAATGTTAAATAAAAATAACGAGCAAAAAATAATTCCCTTGCCTTATCTTTCAATAATTTTAGTAATTATAATAATAAATAGCAGAATAGTAGCCGGAATATTAAGAATATGCCGGCGAATGTTGTCCTTCAGAACTGGTAGAGATGATGGCCTTTGACGGTAGATATTGTCCTTCAAATAATGTTACAAACAAATATCTCAAGGGATGATGTCCGACGAGCGAGGAGGCCATGCTGTTGAGAAATGGTGACGGATAACTGGTGCTTCTATGAAATGCTGTATTAATAATCGCTTTACACGACGATCAATATGAGGTAGTGCACCATCCTGCATGAAAATGATATCTTGAAGACATCCACGCTGTTGAAGAGTTGGGAATTACAAAATCCCTCAGCATATCATGGTAACGTTGTACTGTGATGGAACAGATTTGGATTCCATTTGAAGTTATCTCTTCAAAAAAAAAAAAAAAAAAAAAAAAACGCAGTCCAATGATAAAGATAGCTGTAAAACCACTTGCCCATTGAGGCAAAAGTGGGCCTCATCACACAACAGAATGTTCCAAGCCCAAATTGTGTCAACCACCATTCGAGTAAGGAACTGAAGTGCAAAGGTTTTACGGATATCTAGGTCCCCGTCCTGCAACAGGTGCACGGACGTGATTTTGTATGGATAAAAATGCAAAATCTGCCATACGACTTTTAGTACAGTTGAATACGGTATATCCAGAACAAAGAAACAATTGGCAAACTCATACTATTATGAGGCGACTGACTGCTGGCTTCAACGAGCGAGGTCGCAACATTTTCGACGCTGGAAGACGGGATTTTTTTTCCGTACTCTACCTATAAAAATACGAAGTAGTTGTCAGGTAGTGGTCCAATTTTTCCAAATTTCTGTATCATCTTGCGTAGGGCAGCTGGAGACCTTGGACCTCTTCGTTTCTGCTTCATACTACAAAATTCCTTTAGAGTTGCAACGGAGTTTTGTTTGTTCTGGTAGAACAATTTCACCAGCAGTGTTTTTTCTTTCAACGTAGGCATGACGAACAGAGAAGAAACTAATGTTCGTGCAGAATCCGCCTTCCTTTTATCGAAAGAAAAATGGTAATAGACATGCGCTGTAACGCAAATTATGTTTCACATTTTCGATATATGCAAATGATTGCCATTTGTGTTATAGCGCCATCTATTGGTTAATTTTTGAACTATTTTTTAATTAATAAATGCAAAGAGAATTATCTGAATAATCTGTAGTTCAAATTTTATCTTATTTGGACCAATAAAACACATTTTAGAGCATCTTAAATAAGTAACTTATTTCTTGCTAATCCCGTATTTGACATGTTTTCTTTAACTGTGACCATGTGTGCTTCAGTAAAATAGATTTGCATTGTGACATCATAAATTTCCTATTTTACGGTTAAAAATATTTAATAGCATTTAGATTACGATGCCGGTTTAATCTAGACAACATAGTAAATTTGGTATTTCTTTCTAGAGATGACCGAAATATCATTTTTAAAGTAGATCGAAGAATATAAGCTTGAAAGATTTTAGTTCAAATAATTTATTACTTACACATTATGAAACTTCTGTCAATTAAAATTTCAATCTAAACATATTTCAATTTCAAATCTTCATAAGTAGTCTCCTAAAATAAAAAAAAATAAAAAATCATTTCATTTTTTTTATTTTTTTTCCTTAATGAACCTAAGCATAATATAACTAATGAATACAAAAATACAATCGTATAATACATCCTGAAATAAATATCATATATCTCACTTTAATATAAAAAGTATATTAACGTGGTGAAATATTTTCTAAAATTTAATACAAGTAAAACAAAAGAGTGCAAATGAGACTGATTAGCATTTGGATAAAATTTAATTTGGTTTCATTTCTTCAAATAAACTTTTCTACTTAAGTGATTTAAAACCCTCTCAAGAAATATTCATTTATCTTATACCAAATATATTATTATATCCCATAAAAGGTATTTTTGGGAACGCATTTGTAAAATCATCCTTTTTGAAAACACTTTTTCTTTTTTAAACTCTTTCTTCTTGTCTTTGAAAGCATCATTCATTTTTTTTCATATTTGCTGATATAATTAACATAAATTACTGAAGCATTCTTTAACCTTTATGTAAGAGGTAGATGAAGTTTCAATCCAAGCATTCCTTATTCCAAATTTATTGAAAAAAATCAGGGATGTGCTTTTTTTATAGTCAATGAAATAGTAAATAATAATACCAGAATGACTATCTTTGAAATAAAGAATGATGTCAAAATTTAAGAAAAACATATCACTTGAAGACAGAAACTGCCTGGAATATTTTCCCCAGATGTCTCATTTTGTATTACATTTGTATACATCTAGGACATTTTTTCTCTAATTTATTCCAAAATTTGACTTTGATTTATACGTTGAAACTAAAGAAATCCCACTAAAAATTTCAATTATCTGCAAGTTCATGTAAATATAGTGATGGAATACATAGAATAAATTATATTAAATCCCGGAAGTATTTCTTCTAAAATTATCATATTTCATTCAGCTGGTTCGTAGCGCATCTGTGCCACCGTTTGCATATGCGTACGATAAGCGGGTTTCCCACTCACTGACTGATCTTCAAAATTCCCTGATACTTTCTGATAAATTCCTTCCTTTATACAAGACAAAAAAAATACTGAAATCTGTTATTACAAATTTCAAGTTATCATATGAGAACATCTGAAAATCGATCCAGTTTTAAAAATTTTTCTCAAGGCCAGAATTTTTTTTCGTAAGAAATCAGTTTAAACCTGTTTGAAACAATCGTGGTTATCGGATTATGCTTGCGTCGATATTTAGAGAAACGATGGTGGGTTTCTTTTCCCCCAACTTAAAAGCATTCAAGATTCAAAACTTTTTTCTCAAGGCAAGATATTTTTTTTTTTTTTTTTTTTTTTTTTTGTAGAAATCCGATTTAAACTGGTTTGGAATGATCATGCGGCTAAGACTCAACTTTAGAAAAACAAAAGCAATCCTCAACTTTTCGAAAAGCAATTGCCTTATTTTTCTTCTCAAAATCTTTCGAGCATCCGAAAATTCTTTTTTGCCAGCTAGAAAAATTCAAAATGTATGTTTAAAAAATTGTATTCTTTTAATTATTATTATTAGATTATATAATTTTAAACCTCTTCTAGCTGTTTCACGTTGATTCCCATTTCTTCTTGTGCTTCTTCCGGTGAGGACTTCTTATGATCCATGCCCTTTGTTTTCCGCCTACGCATTTTGAGGCTTCAAAAACCCCAAACTAAAGCAGCATTATGTTCTCACAAGATAAAAGAAGACTATTTATTCTCAATTTGTCATAAACAAGTCGAACCGTATAGTTATCAAATATCTCCATTTATTTATTTAAGCACATTCATTAAGAGCTAATATTTTACAGATATTTTACTTTCAATGATTAAACAAACTGCCACAATATCGTTTACATGAGAGGCAGGACCAACTTTGACTGTTCAACGTCATTTGAACAAATAGCAAAGTTATCCAACTGCAAAATTAAAGCCATTATGTTAAAAGCAACGAACTGGCATTCTTCTCACACTAATAAACCACACACTAGAGATCAAACTTCACCTGTCGAAACAACTTTAAGTGAACTCAACCTTTCTGGTTTATTCCTTTTCTTCGAGTTCGTCTTATAATGAAAAAGTAAAGAGACCTAATCGCATAATGACATGTTTTGGAAGAACCTAATTCGTTTATGTCTATTGACACCCACGTACGGAGTGAAGATCACCGGAAGGAGGTAAAGAACGCCTCTGATTCAATTAACGAAGCTTCTTTTAGAGTATGTTTAAGAGGTCGTTGCACGCATTCTAGAACAAATCTTCAGCTTAATTAGAGATATTGGTTTAGAGGAAGATTCTAATTCGGTAAGGGTCTTTGGTAAAAAATATGAATAAGAAAGATAACTTGTAATTCATTGGTGAGTGAAATCTTACATTTCTTAGAGTAGTTTGTTAAGTTTATCTCTTTCGAAGATTTTGGCAGCTGATGGCGGGAAAAAATAAGAAAGTCGTTAAAACCTATTTTGGACATTATTGGTAGGATTTGGTACAAAATGTGTGTTCAGCTTTCGGACAATTTTAATCTAAGGTTATGACGGTGATGTTCTCAAAATGGATCCTCAAAAGATTTGAATACATCTCGCCATCATTTGATATTTCTGAGATATTACAAAGTAATTAAAAGCCTATTTTGGACATAAACAGGAGGATTTGGTACAGAAAATGCGTTTAGCTTTCATATAGTTATGTGCGATTATGATAGTGATGATTGTGATAATCTAAAAAAATGGCTCCCCCAAAGATTTTAATACATATAGCTATCATTTGATATTTCTGAGATACAAGAAAATAATTAAAAGCCTATTTTGGACACTAACATTAGGATTTGGTACAGAAAATAACAGTTAGCTTTGAGATAATTATATCGTGATATTTACGATAATGACGATCTAAAAAAAGAGCTCCAAAAGATTTTAATATATTTCGCTATCATTTGATATCTCTGAGATATAAGGAAATAGTTAAAAGCCGATTTTGGACACTAATAAGAGGATTTGGTTCAGAAAATAGCATTTGGCTTTAAGATACTTATATTGTGACATTATGACAACATGGCATAAAAAATGGATCTCCAAAGGATTTGAATATATTTCGCTATCATTTGATATTCCTGAGATATAAAGAAATAGTTAAAAGCCTTATTTTACATTGAAAGAAAGATTTGGTACAGAAAATAGCATTTAGCTATCGGGTTCTCATATATTGAGATTATGAAAACCATGGTTTAAAAAATGGATCCCCAAAAGATTCTTATCTTATGAATGTCCAAATCATTATGAATACCAAATCATCTTATGAATGTCCCATTTGGACATTCATAAGATGATTTGGTACAGAAAATACGTCTAGCTTTCAGATAATTATGTGAGATTATAATAGTGATGATTGTGATAATCTAAAGAATGGATAACCAAAATATTTTAATACATCTCGCTGTCATTTGATATCCTTCAGACAATGAGTATATAGTTTTATCTGTCAGTAGGAAAAATCATATAATGTTTTCTTCACTTTACTAAATTCCAAACGCCATACTCTACACACAGGATGAATCTGAATACTAAATGCCCTATATTAGGGATTTAGTTTTACTTTCAAAAAAGTCCTTTAATTTCATATCTCTTTTTGATATATGAAGACAGCGGGGATGTTACCACATGACAAAATAATACAGTAAAGAGCACTCATTCATGTTCAAAATTTATTGCAATTGAACAAATTAATTCTCGTCCTTAACCAAATTAGCTTGGAACGTCTGTCTAGGGAGAGGCACCTAAATAGAAATCAAAACAATTCAATTTAGTTATTCACTTAAGCAAGCCAGACACAGCAGATGAATGCTAGTCCACTAGTCAAAACAATATATAATGAATTCCGTTCTTTTAACCTAATTTATTCCCAGATCTCTCTTTGAATGTTAAAACGAATTACTTTCATAAACAAATCCTTTACTTCAGCTGACATTGGCACTCGCATGACCACATTGCAAGATATTGTTCCTGATTCAATTAACGGACTTCTATTCGGTTATTTTAAGAAATCATCAAATTTATAAGAAATCTAGTATTTATCTTAATTAGAGATTCTTTTACCGAAATAGTTTATACTTTCATGAAAGCAATGGGTAAATTTATCGATAGGAAATTTTTACTTCTACTAAAGGATAGAAAAAAGGATTTAAAAATGGCAATCAACGTGACACAGCGAGGAGAGGTTTAAAATTGTATTATATAATAATAATTAAAATAATACAATTTTTTAAACATACATTTTGAATTTTTCTAGCTGGCAAAAAAATGTTATGAAGCTCGAAAGATTTTGAGAAGAAAAATAAGACAAATGACAACTAAGATATTGTTTTTTTTTTTTAATTTCATTACATACGAAATATAGAGGGAGTATTATAATCGTCAAAAAATTCGAGCTCGAGTTTATTGTGATGAGGGAGGATAGAACCTGGGATCGTGTGGTTCGCAGCCCAGTAGCATGACCACAATACAAACCTAATTGCCCCTATAGCATAGCTGTTAACTGGCTTATAAGCTTTCACCACATTATGACGAATCTCCACGTTTCAAACCTCTCTGAGTTCGAGAAACACATTTTTTGAAAATGCCTGTCTATCTGTGATATAGATAATTCAAAATTGCTTTCAGCTAGACAGATGAAATTTAGTATACGGTCTCGACCTCAAATACATAGATTTATATCAAATTCTGAGAAAAATGCATTCGGAAATCTGTTTGTTTAATAGTTCGAATACATATAAGTTAGCTCGATAATTACAAAATGAATAGAGCTAGATGGGTAAAATTTTGTACACATATTTGACATCTATAGTGTAGACAACTATCAAATTTGGACCAAATCCAATGAGGGTTTGAACGTCTGTCGGTCTGTGCTTTCAGAAGCATGTAAACGCGATAATTCAGAAATGCAGTGATTTAAATATATCAAATTTGATATGAGATTTTGTGATTACAAATGCAGTTTTGTGTCAAATTTTTGTTCCCGTTTTTTAAGAAAAAAAAAACGTGTCTAAAACACACATTCCAATTCGTTTTATTAATCGCATGCTAAGGATTAATCGTCAAATACTCACTAAGAGTCATGGGATAGATAGAAGCTAAATTCATGTCGAAAGATGAAATTTCGTAATTATTGTAAGTAAATGCCATGTAAGATTTTCTTTGGGATAACACTTTTAATATCCAACTTTGGACTTACAGTAACCCAACTTAAAATTTTGGAGAGATTCCTCACAATGGTTTACAATAAACCATTTTTAGAGAAATCAATGACAAATATCTTTAAAGATACATTTTTAATTTAAAGAGAAATGAAAATATAGATAAATAATCTGAAATACGAATGTGTAGTAGACATAATTTTTAAGATTTTAAAGAAAAAAAAATGGCATATTAAATTAGTTTTATAGCTTTGTTCAGTTTTAGTAAAGGAAACTTTTTTAGCGATATCTCAAGAGGCAAAAGGTATTTCATCTGATTTTTACTTTTGTTTAAATGGGTTATTTCGAAAAATATGATTCAGTGAGTTTAATAACTTTTAACTTTTGGGGCAAACCTGAATATAATTTTTTTTTATTTAAAATAAATCTGTCTATTTTCGGGCATAATAACTAAAAAACGGAAAAAGGTAGATTTTGTATACAAATTTTAATTCTGAAACTGTATATTTATATGAAAGTTTTGACAGAAATTGAGAAGCAGAATCATATTTGTATGTCAATCAATGTACTTGTGAACAAGAAAATTAAAATTAATCAAAAACTAATCAATTACAGGAAGGAAATTCTGAATTAGGATTATCACTATAACTGTAAATAGGTATAAAATTTTGGGCCCCGTCGAACTTTGACAAGAACCATTATTCGAAAATTCATATCATGTTTTCTTCATTATATGATGAAACTAAACATTAAATGCAGCATGATGTGAAATTAATCGAGCATATTGAATAAAAATTGCCAAATCAGACGCATCAGTCGCTATTAGACTAACTCTCACCATCACCAATACAAACGCATCAATCTCTCCGATTAACTTAACTCTAATCATCGCCAGTCCAACTGCATCGATCTCTATCAGATTAACTCTCACATCGCCAGTTCAAATGCAACGATCTCTATCGGATTAACTCTCGCCATCGCCAGTTCAAACGCATTCATTTGTACCAGATTAACTCTCCCCATTGCCAGTTCAAACACATCAATCTGTATCAGATTGACTCTCCCCGTTTCCAGTTCAAAGTATCAGTCTTTATCAGATTAACTCCTATCATCCCAAGTTCAAACGTATTAATTTGTAACAGATTAACTCACACCATTGCCAGTTCAAACGCATCAATCTCTATAAGACTGAAAGTTCAAACGCATCGATCTATATCAGATTAACTCTCACCAAACGCATCGATCTATATCAGATTAACTCTCACCATCGCCTATTTCAAACGCATCAATCTCTATAAGATTGAAAGTTAAAACGCATCAATCTATATCAGATTAACTCTCACCATCGCCTATTTCAAACGCATCAACTTGAATCAGATTAACTCTTACCATCACATGTTCAAACGCATCAATCTCTATCCGATTAACTCTCACTATTTACCAAATCAACTTGAGTTGCCTGTTTCATTTTATCAGAAATTACATATGTGAGAATCAAAACCATGAAATTCACTAAACGTCAACTGCATTTAGAGCGACAAACCAAATACATCATACCATGAATACCATCCTAATAATCTAATGAGTTATAACAAATTCAACCTTTAGAATTTAAAGTTTTTTTCGGATTTTGAACGTAAAAGCAAATAAATTATTCCCATGGCCAATCGTTTTGAAAGAACTTAATCAGTTTCGTTTACTAAAACTCATAACCATGACTGAAGGCATTGTAAGAGCGAGCCACTGATTTAATTAGTGAGATTCTATTCGGTTGTTTAAGAAGTCATCGCTCGCATCAGGAAGTGAGCCTTTAGCTTAATTAGAGATTCTGCACTGGAAGAAGGTTATATTCTCACAGGAGCTGTTTATAAAAACTGCCAAAGGGGAATGATTATCTTTACTGGTAGTAAGATAGAGGAGCGCTGGCTCAAGAGTTGGAATACTCGAGTTATTTTTAGAAAAGTTAAATAAGTAAGGTCTCTGAAGGGGAATTGTTCAACTTAAAGCGGAAACGAAATTATGAATAAATAAATGGGAAGCTAATAATCGATTCTCAAAAGATACTGTCTAGATATTTATGGTGAGACAGCACTACAGTTTTTTTAATCTGTTGTTGAGTCGTAGGAAAAAAATTAAGGAATAAAATAGAAAAGGTAGTTCAAGAAATAAATTATATTAAATCTATTTTTATTAAAAGTGATCAATTTACATCCATCATATATATATATATATATATATATATATATATATATATATATATATAAATGTGTTCTATGCTTCGAACTATATCTTTATGAATCAGGAGGGAGAATTAAAAAGCGATAGTTCTTTCATGTACCAAAAGCCCAACAGTCTTTACAAAGTGATAAAATAGTATATATAAGTTATTTTAGAAGCATGCAACGAAATACCATTATTTTGAGAAATTTTACAGTAGTTTTCTTGCTACATTGAAAAATAAACAAATCTTTTTTAAACATATTACTGTACGCGACGAATTTTTATGGCTTTCAAATTATATGCAAAAACAAACATTTTATTTAAACATTACAAACATTTTGTCACTTGAAATCAGATTGTGGCAAAAACACACAAAACGGCCTTAACGCCGGCGTACTGACATAAGGGTAGCGCGGCTTCCCCGTGATCAGCTCGTTCCGAGTTCGAGTCTGGTTCGGGCACGGTTGTTCTTCTGTATTCTATCCGTGAGGTGTTTGATTGCCCCCCCCCCCATAAAAAGGGGTTGTGTAGATGAATGTGAAGCATGAAGTAGCTAAGTCGTTCTTTTGGCCCTAGTTGTCTGTGTTTAAAAATCAAGAGACGCTCACTCGGCTTAATTCGCTGACTTCTAACTGTCAGCGGACTATTAAAGTGCTACGAGTCACAACAATAAACATGCTTAACGATAACCGTAACACCGCGTCTTCAAAAATTCAGTTATTTCATTTACTAACAATAATTTCTTGTCAATTTGAATTACAACACAAGGGTAAGTCTTAAAAAAATTGAAATATAATCATTTTACAGCGTATCTCTTTCTTAACTGAAATCTCTAATCTATTTCGCCCATACGCCATACATACAACAATTTGTGAATTTTATTTTAAACACAGAAGCCTTAATTGAAACACAGAAGCATTAGTTTAATTCGACGGCGAAAACTCTCCTCATAATTTTAAAGGAACATGTTTGTGTGTCTTTGTATTTTGCAATACAGAAAGTTTATTGTAAAATCTTTAATCTATAGTAGTTATCAAATTTGACATACGCATATTACGGAGCGTAATATACTAATACAAAATGGTTTTCTTATGAAAATTAGAATTTTAATTTATTAAAAATTAAGTGAGATTTTTGTGTTTATGATTTCCAAACTACTATTAGAAAATACTGAATTTTACATCAATTTATCTTCTTTTTAAAGTAATTTTTTGTTTAATGACGCAAAATAAATTGTTACGCAAAGCTTTCTGAATCTTAACAATTTTTTTAAAATATTTTTTTGAATAATTTTGAATAGCATATTTTGAAGTGCTGTTTAAACCGTTTCATTGTTTCATCAAATATTTTATAACATGATTTTCTTTCATTGTTGAAAGTTAAGGAAGATGCCTCATGTTTATTATCTGCGCAATCTAGATGTCGAATAAGAAAGTGAAGTTAAAGTACAGAGAAAGAGAACTCTCAAACTAGAAAAGAGATCCAATGATTCCAATGTCTCTGTGATATCAAAGGACTAATTCCCTTGAGCATAATAAACAGGAAAGTTGCAAAATGACATGGTTTTGAGGTACAATTAGATATTTCAAATTATTTATTGACAGAACCAGGAACAAAGCATGCATAAAAGACTTTTTAAAAAAATAAAAAATATTTAAATATAATAAATATTTTTGCAAAAGAGTTGGTTATCAAAGGCGGCTAATATGACAGTAACGCAAACTATATTTATTTCATGCCTTTCATACTGACTTGATATTAAAAAATTTCAAAATCCCAACACAGGTTTCTCAGTGTTCGATACGGAAATGTCTTAGAAACTTTATACTAATTGCAGTTAATTCTTTTCTCCATCTGCAAATTCAAAAACACTTTTTAATCTGGATGGCGTGACTACAGATCTGAACTTTTATTAACAACTAAGCCACCAAAGTGGGAAAAGATAAAAACCCTTCGATCACTAATTTTTATCAATAACTTTGGGATACGGAATTGACTTAGAAACGGCAAACTAATTGCAGTTAACTTTATTCTCCATCTGCGAATTCAAAAACACTTTTAAATCTGGATAACTTGACTACAGATCTAAACTTTTATTAACAACTAAACTATCAAAGTTTGAAAAGATAAACACCCTTCGATCAATAGTTTTTATAGATAACTTTGGGTGTTTACTCCTTAAGGCACCTAAAAAGAGTTTGTTAATTAATACTATGATCCACCCACTTAGCCTTCTCTACTTTAGTTGCGATGCTTAATTCCAGATGTGGATGTTAGCAACCGCAAACGAATTAAGCTGTTCCAAAACGAGGAGTTTGTGGGATTGGATTTTTTTTTTAATGCAAGGCTAATCCAGAGGGAAAAAAAAAAAAAAAGGTTAAAAGTTTTGGCTTGAACGATTTTTTCATTTTTTTCTTTCTTTCTTGTCCTAAATGTGTTTAGTCTCCCTGAGTTAATTTTTATTGACGTGTTTTGTTTTTTGTTCTGAAATACTTTAAAAGTATTTCACTATTCGACATAGAAAGGGAGGATTTGTTTGTCTACTTTTATTGGATTGGATTGGATTCATTCCTTAGAATATTGTGTTTAATGAGTTTGTATTCATTTCAAGGAATTCAAGAAAACAATTCATAATAAATAAGCTAAATTTCTTCACGGTAATGCGGATAGATGTAGACAGCTTCTCTTTTTATCGGTTGATCTTAAATACTTTAATGGATTTTTAGGATTAGAAAACGACAGTGTCATATCCTCATATCACCATTTTCTTTGACAATCGTGGTAATATAGATAAATGCCAAAATTCCACCATCTATCTTGTTACATGGGAGATTCATTGACAAAAGTAGATAATCCCTGAGAGGAAGGCTAGACAAATAAAGTTCCCTTTAATTGATTTCACGGTAAATTTGAAGATTTGATATGCAATTTTATTGTAAAAAAAACATATAAATTCATATTGGTCATGCCTTTTCGTATTTTCTGGTCAAAAATGTTAGATATAAATATTTTTTTATTACAAAAAGGCAATTCATGAAACTTTTGTTTAAACTTACACTACCTTTTCTATATATATCTTTATTATGAGAGAAAAAACTGTTTGATTATTTGATATGTAATGTTACTCTAAACAAGTAAAATACATATAAAAAAATCAATTCCATTCCTACTTAGGTCAACAAAGAAAATTTTCATTTTATTACTTTTTATTAAATAATTATCAAAAAAATTATTAAGTATAAAAAAAAGACTTTAAGAAACTTACAATTTACTTCGAAAAGTACTTTGAGATTATCCAGTCAATCTGTCAACGCGAAAATGCGCCAACGGATTGGCGAGAATGTGCCATCATAATGAAAAGTAATTTGTGGTTATTGGCGCAAAGCTACCTTTTGGCAATAATTTTGGGTTTGGCGAAAATGGTCACCTAATTAATTAAATTTAGTTAATGAATTAATATTTGAAAAAATTTGTATTAAAATCAAGTGTCATCCACTAAAAGTTTTAAAAATGTATTTGAACTTGAGTGGATGAATAAAAAGCATTTTATTAACGATTGAAAATTTGAACAAGATATATAAATAAATATATATAGGGAGAGTGTGAACTAATAGTAGGAATTGAAAAAGCACACAATATTTATATTTTTCTAATCATTTAGCATTTTTAGTCATAAAATATTAGACATAGTTACTTTTTTATAACAAACAGACAATTAGTCAAAGCCTCGATTGAAATTTTAATGTTTTCCTTGTATATTTTTATTACGAATGTAGGAAAGAGAAAGACGAACTGACTTAGACAATGACTTTGAAAATACATCCAAAAATCATACAGTATTAAATCAACTTTTACTCCTAATTCTAACAATTGATTACATTGTTGCTCTGAAATCCAAACAGTTTTTATTATTTTATCCAATATTTCATCAAGTGATTTTCTTTCATTGATGGCAGCTAAAGAAGAAGGATTGCATTTAATATCTATGTAATTTAGAAGGCAAATAAAATAGGAAATAACAACATGGCGAAAATTAGAATATCAATAAACGGTCATATATATATTTAATTTTGCAATAATATCCTGGAACTGATCGCTTTTTAGAAAGATACATATATTCAATAAAAAAGCATATATGGGCAATTAAATTAACACGGCGTTAAAATATAATATTTTAATTGAATCATTAAAGCTATATCTAAATGATGTAACTGAAATTAAATATATTTAATTATCCGATAAACCAGCTAGTCGCCAAAGTTGGCTAATATGATATGTCAGCATCTCATCACTGAACGCAGCTAGAGCTTATTTTATTTCTTTTATACTTTCTATTTTAATCGGAAATTTTGCGTGCAACTAAATTAACTATAAAAGTTAAACCTGCAGCCTTACTTTTTCCCCTTCTATACTTAATAAAGTCTTTTAACTATATAAACTAAAACACTTCTCTTCTCAAATTTTATTTTATTTTAACCATGAGTTTAAGTCCAAAAAGACTTCTTAAGAGATCTAGCTTCCGTGACAACAGTACTTCTCAGACTTTGCATAGCAATTGCAGTGCTTGCGCCGCCTTTCGGAAAAAAAAAAGATAAACTTCGTCAGTAGTTTTTACTAAGAGCTCTCGCAACAGTATAAACTTCTTCACTCTAGCGATTCTAATTAAACTAAAGACTGGATGTCTTGTGCGTGTGGCAACTCCTTAAAACACTCGAATAGAAGCTGGCTAATTGAATCAGAGATTCTCCAGTGTCTTCATTTCGTTTGTGGGTGTCAGCAAGCGTAAATTAATTAGGCTATTCCAAAACGGGGCGTTTATGGGATTAGCTGGCTATGCTCGTTTTTTATTAAAAGCGAACCGGTTTAAAGAAAAGGAAGTGAAATGGGAAGGTTCAATTTATCCCATGTTGTTTTTCACTAGGGATACGATACTTATCTCCTGCTTTTGTTTTGCTTCTGTGAAAACAAGTCCAGATTATTTCTAGCGTTTTCTAAGTTTGGAATTGAGTGTTTATAATTCTTTACATGTGGCTTTGTATTTCAACAATTGATTCTGAATGTTTGATAAACTAATTTATAATGAATTAAACATTTGCATTGTATAAAATAGAAGTCGATAAATATTTGGTGCAACGGCTAGCCGAATTAGATGACACGTTTTTTTATCTTTGTTTTATTATTATTATTATTAAAAATGGATCGTTCTGCAGAAGATACAGCAAAATGAGAAGGTTGAATTCTTCCAGTGTTCCTTATCACTGCTGGAATGGTATTTGCCTCCTGCATTTGTTTTTGTTTCTGTGAAAGCAAATCCAGATTATTTCTATTATTTTCTTGATAGAGGCTTTGGAATTGAGTATTTATGATACTTTGCACGTGTCTCTGTATTTCAACAATTGATTCTGAATGCTTGATAAACTAATTTCATATAAAGAACTAAACATTTCCATAGCATAAAATAAAAGTGAATAAATATGTGTTGCAACGGCTAGCCGAATTAGGTGACAAGCTTGTTTACTTTTGTTTTTATTATTATTAAAAGTGGATCGTTCTGCAGAAGATAAAACAAAATGGGAAGGCTGAATTTAGCCCATGTTGTTTTTCACTGGTGGATTGGTATTTGCCTCCTGCATTTGTTTTGTCTCTCTGAAAGTAAATCCACATTATTTCGATTATTTCTTATTAAAAGCTTTGCAATTGAATATTTATAATGATCTGCACTTGGCTCTCTATTTAAACAATTGGTTCTAAAATGATTGGCAAATTAATTGGATGCAATGAATTAAACATTTGTATTGCATAAAATAAAAGTGGATAAATATTTGTTGCAAAGGCTAGTCGAATTAGGTGACAAGGTTGTTTAGCTTTGCTTGTTTTTTATTGAAAGTGAATCGTTCTGGGGAAAAGAAAGCAAAATGGGAAGGTTGAATCAAAATATATATATATATATAAAATTTCATCTGTTTAGGTTTTTCAATCACAGTTTTAAGTTTATGAATCATCACTTTAGTATTTAACTGATAAAGAAACAGACAGTCCGCCTATGAACAACAGACTTCGTCACAAATTTGTTTCTGCTTTAAAATTTCGGTTCAAAGAATGTAAATAAAATATAATTTCTTCAGGTCTTTCAATAACCATCATGTAAACGTAAATACATCATTTAAATAATGCACATGTTAAATGATTTTTTATTTTTATTTTATTTGGTGAAGTCTAAAAGATGGTTACATCGAAATTCGATGTCGAATTTTTCCTCTTTCGTAATTTCCTGTATGAAGAAGTATAAAAAATACAAAACTAAATATATTATGGAAATAAGTTTCTGTACTTTCGTTGACACTTTGCTTATAATAACTTGCTGAACATACTTTTGGTAAAATCCTAGATGGGCCCACCTCTTGGCAACTTATTTGAAATCTCGCCAAGTTGACTACTAATTGAATATTTGTTATTATTATTATTTTCAATTAAAAAACGATACTTGAAGGCCAGAAATAATAATAAATATAATAAAAAAATAAATAAACAATAATAAAATAAAATAATAAATAATAAAAAATAAAATAATAAATAAATAATAATAAAATAAATTAAATAAATAAATAAAAGTAAATAAATAAAATTAAATTAAAATAAATAAAAAAATATCTGTTTACGTTGCCACATTGGCAACCTAAACAGATCGCCACTCGTTTGGCGAGAATTCCAAAAGACGCCAAGAGGTGGGATGTGCTAGTATCCACCCATACTTTTATCAATTTTATGATACTTTTTTACGCTAAACTGTCTATAGTGGTATTAAGCTATATTAACAATAACAATGCTACTACACTTATTTTTATCTCTCCACCCGCATCTAGTACCATTTATTCGAATTTTAGTTATTTATGAAATAGTTATATCATATAAACTTTTACATTAATACTACTACTTATGTTTCACAGCCAAACTATTAGTAGATTTAATAGTCTTGACTTCAACATAGACTAATATGGATATGCATCTGTGCAAATACTAAACGTTTCTAATTATATAATCCTACTTTAGATTTTCAGACGAATTTATATAATTCGAATGGAATATCAGGTAACCATCGTCATACATACATGTATATAGTCATTTATCTCTCTGTAATACGGTTGTCATACCATGCTATTATTAATGAATATTTCTAATAAGCTCTATTGATAATACTCCAACTGTAAATGATTTACATAAGTTTATTATGTGGAATTATAATTATTAATACGTTAACCTTTAAAAGTTAATTTACACGACCATGTAGCTAATATTTCTAAATATTTGATTATAAATTAAATTTTTAAAAAAGTAAAAAAATTCAATTAAAAATTTTAATTTCAGATTTGTTTGAATGATTACTAAAAATAATTTATGGAAAATTAATTTTTAGGAGGTAAATAAAGGAGGAGAAGAATACAAAATAATAATAATAATAACGTAATTTACTTGACCTTGGGATTATTTTCTGTTCTGTATACTTAATAAGGACAAAAGTTATACGGCAAATCTGATAGCCAGACATTTTAGACACAAAGTTACTGCTTTTATTTGTTTTTAATGCTAAATACAGAGGATAAATGAAAAAAAAAATGATCCCATGGTCTAAATGTCATTTACACTTTCAAAAAGAAAAGACAGTATGGAAGCTCCACCTTTCCAATCTTTTTAAGTACTGTGAATATAAAATATTTAGATATTTGATCATTTTCTACGCCCAATATGGCTAGATTATAAAAATCCGGATGATACCTGCTAAATATACCTGCCTGCTGAATCCTGTATACATGCTAAATCAAAATGCGAAATGACGGGGCAACTCATTTTATGCTCTCATCATTACAGTGTTGCTATTGACGATAGCGAACTCACAATGTTTGAGTTATTAGCCCAGTAACATGGACACAAGACAAAAGTAATTACTCATGTCTCATAGCTGTTATCTCGTAGCTGTTAGCACAACAGAAATAGAACATGTTTGCAGTAAGCAAACATTACACAAGATAACTCAAAACCATGGTTAAAAAATTTCTTGGGAAAGATAGAATGTAGATAGACGACTCGGAATCGTACAGCAATGCTTTCACTTATTATACGTAACATTGGTTTTATATTGCATTAATATTGTTTGAAGTTATATGATATGACGAGTATGCGGCTTTCGCTCGAATGTTTGTAATCTACCCGCATATCTGCTTTAGATTGGTCGGGTTTTTCGACCTTAAATGTAGTAATGCTTTGACGGAAGTACTTACCAGATACAGTAGATGGCGTTGCACGTGTGCATGATTCCCGAACGCTTTCTAAAAGAAATTTCATTTCAGTATTTCATAATAAAATATAATGATCATAGCCAATCTGTGATCATTATATCTTACTATTACAGGCAAAATATGGACCTAAAATGCATAGATGATGAAAAAAAGAAGTAAAATGCAACTTTCCAGTGGACTCAAAATATGCCAGACATTTTGAATGAAACGATATTAAATATCCTGCACGGACAGATTCACTTAACACATATTTACCCGTTTCTCATTCTTTTTCACAAATGGAATAAGCACCAGTAAATGAATGTGAAATTATTTTTAAATAGAAATAATAATTTACTGATGTAATTATTCGAAATGTTACTATTCATTACTGGGAGAGAGAAAACATGTTCTAACTATGCATAAAACATGAACCAATCATATTGGATCAAAATTTTCGATCAACTAGCATCTATCAGTATCATCTGCCATTATTGGCTACGATCAAGTTCTGTTGAATGTGGACAGTATGACGCCATTGGTTATGATCATTTAATCTTGCTCTGGAAGGTTGAAATGAAGACTCTCTTAGGAAACGCTTGAGAATCCCAGGCACGTACAGCGATATCTACCGTGCCTGGAAGTAATTTACGATCCTGCATTGCTTGTGATTCCGAGTTGTCTAAATCCTTCTTAGAATCTTGTGGCCCTGTGTATTATTTTAGCAAAAGTTTGTTCTTGCATGCATTTTCTGAACATTAGAAATTCATTTCAATGGAGTTAATGTATTGATTTAATCAATTGCATTATTAAAATAACAAATGGCAATGAAATCAGTTGAACAAAAGAAAATATGCAGACCCGTTCCGTAGTAGCACAAAAATGCTGTGTAATATTATATGACACTGATCAATATTCGCAGTATTGTATAATAATGTGGAATATTGATTAATATCATATAATATCGAACAAAATATTCATGGTCTTGTTGTTCTTTCGTATAGCAAATTGAACTGCTTAATATCGTCATAATAAATGGAGTTAGTGCTTTCGGAATAAATTATTTCAAGATTTCTCAAGAAGGCAGGAGCTCTTAATCATTATGCAAGGTAGTTATTTTTGTCACGTTATGTATGAACATATGTTTCATACTCAAAACTGAGATTCCTTATCTCCAGCGAAAAATTTGTGCCTTACTTCCTATTTTTGTTAAAAAAAATAGCTGCGATATATATATATTTTTTTCTTCTTGAAAATTGAAACTGACAGCAATACTTGTTAAATGACAATATAGGACACCCGCAGCGCCACCTTGACACCCACAGTGCCATCTTGTGGTGTAATTCAAAAGACTGGAGAAAAAATGATATAAAATGGAATTTCACGCTGAATGTATTGCTAAATTATAGAATTAATCGAAATATATGCAATCATACGCTTTTTATAATTCATAATTGAACATTGTTAGACATATTTACTTCGAAATAGGAATTTTAATTTTTTTTTTTTTTTTTTTTTTTGTCTTACTAAAAGTAACCTTAAATTAAAGGCGTTATTTCATTTCTCCAACTGTTGCATTTCATAAACGTTTTCTGCTCACTTTATTAAGAAAAACTTTCTTCAAAAACCTGAAATTTAATATATCTCGCTTTAAGCAGGCGGCTGAAGTTCCTTTAATGTTCTCTATCTACAGGTTTTATTAGAGGACAGCTGTGAGTACGAGGGAAGTTTCAGAAATCATGATTCGCTTATGTGATCTCAAAGCTACGTTAATATCGATTATTGATACTAGAAAAAGCTTTATGATCTTAAAAATACGTTAAGGCATATTACGCTTCATTTGGAAAATCGATAGGGACAAGACTTACAGACAGTCAAAAGAAAACTGAAGATTTTTTTTAAATTCAGTTCTTGAAAATTAGAATATAATAAAATATATTATTTGCTTTACATATGGTTATTTTTAAATACATTGTTACTCGGTTTCATAAGGTATCGCCTTCATATGTATTTTATCTTATCTTCATTTCTTCCAATAACAACTTTGAATTTATTTCTCCTTGTTTTTTGTGACCGTTATGTTATTGAAAATCCACCAGATATAAAATAGTTGGTAATTTGTTACGAATTAATTTTCTAGAAAACAAATTTAAGGTTACCTTAAGATATACAGATGGGAAAAACTTATTATTTCAGGAAAAGTTACTTCTGGATAATTTAGCTTGTTCTTTTTCATATTTTCATGATATTGGCTAGTATTTAGAATATCGAACGATATTATGGAGATATCGTACATCTTGTGTTGTGAGGAGTAGTTATAGTATATTATTGAAATGCGCATGAGGAATGAAATGCCTAAAAATAAAACATTAATTTATTTTAAATTCTATAATTAATATTTTTTTAAAGATTAGCTAACAAATGAAATAAAAATAAACCTATTTAAATTTTATAATTAATTTTTAAAATAAATTTAAATCATTCAAGTAAGATAAGTATTAATAGCATAGAATTAAAATAATAAGTTACACGCCAATTGCATTAACTTGCAGTTATTGCATTTCACAAAGCTTTTACCGCTCCTTTTATTAAAAAAGAATTATTTTATAAACCCCAGTCCAATGTGACCTTCTTTACTCACACAAATGACTTTCCTTAAACACACTTAATCAACAGGTTTTTATTAGGTGTCGTTTGAAGACAAGTCCTGATTTGCTTAAGTGAGTTAAAATTGCTTTAGGATCGATCATCGATTCTTGGTGAAGCTTTATGTCCTCAGAAATATGAAAAGATCAAGTATGGAAACTTGTGGAAATCGATAGTTCAACTGAAAATAACTTAATTTATTAGAAATTTTTGTTTTCTCTTGAATTTTTTTTTTCTTTTTTTCGTTAAACTACATTCGTGCGCTATTTTTATTCAGTTATTTTTGCATAAATTATTAATTATATGGACAATGAATTTCGCTTTTAATAAAAAAAAAATATATATAACGTTTTTATTGTTAATAAATGAAATTATTAATATACTTTTAAATCTTTTTTTTTTAATGGGGTACTGTTAAATCACTTTTTTCTTCTTGAACACAGAAAAATGAAATTTTTTTGTAAAAACAAAACAAACAAAAAATATTTGTGAAAACGAAATTTTGCTATCACTTTTACTTGGTGAAAAACTGTTTTAGGCAAAAGTTTGATTTTAATCCACTTGTTCGTGCTTGACAATAATGCTTACCTTACAATGCTAACTTTTACAATTGCTATCAGTTACTTGAATAATTCAATTCAAATGAGTCTGCTATTCTGGAGTTAATCTGGAGTTCTGGATAATAATCAGTAATATATTATACTTTAAAGATACTTTGACATAAATAATGCCTTATGTTATAAAAACTAATGAATAAAAATTGTTTAAAATAAAAGATTCGTGTTGTGTTAAACAATATAAATGTATGTTGTAAATTTTTTTATAGATGAATTTATTTACTTGCAAACAGATCAACATCATCTAGCAAAATAATTTATCAGTATCCAAAAAAGTGTCTGTTTTGGATATTTTCTACTAATTAGAACTGGAATTTATTTACTGCAACCATCAGTCATTGACTCAAATACAAACAAAACACCGAAAAGTTATATAACTTGGCAGAAATTTCCCAAATGTTTTAGGAAATGTTAAATTTGAAATATTCAAAGAGCTTATATAAATGAAAGACTCTTTTTATTTAGAAAAAAATCCAGTGAAATTCTTGTTTTTTTTCTTCAGTTTTAACAAGCTACTGGTTATGAACTAACGTATAAACCAAAGTATATGCAACTTTGTTTTAGATAATTATATAACTGTGCAAAAAAAAAAAAATCGCTAACATTTTGAAAAATGACACTTTTAAAATATTCACGCGCCTTCAATAAAAGAATTCTTTTTATAATCAGAAAATTAGAATTTAAAAAAAAACTGTTTTTTTAAATTTTCATCAAACGATACTATTTACTATTGTTATAAATAATAAAGTTATACTTAAGAATGCTGATAAATAAAATACCGACAACATTATGATATTTTTCATAAATTGTCTTATCTCGTGAAGATCTTTCCATGCTATATCAAAAATATTTCCCCATAAACATAGAATCTAATATTTCGCAGTTCACTCAGACAAGTGACATTCCTTCATCAGGTCCCATCTTATGGCTTTTATTAGAGGACAGCTGTGACTGCGAGGACAGCTTCTGGATTCGTGGTTCGCTTACGTGACCTCAAAAATGCGTTAGGAACGATTATCGATTCAGGAAGATGCATTGTGTCCTCAAAAATATGTTAGGACCAATTATAGATCCTTGAGGGAATCAATCAGACGAAGAGCAAGAACAAAAAATGCTTTATCTATTGGATATATAGCACGTATTATTAAATTCTTGCCGTTCTTTGTTTTGGAGTAGGTTGGAGTCGGAATAAGTTGTGTTCGTGGTTCAGCAGAACTTTTCACATATTTATTGATATAATGAAACTTTGTTTTTGCAAAATAGAAGGGAATTTCTTTTTCAATTTGAAGAGATTTTTTTTCGTAATTCAACTTTCATATTAAAACAAAAATGTTCACATATTTATGAATATAATAAATCTGCTTTTTTTACTAATTGGAGTAGAATTTATTTTAATTTTCATTGTAAATAAATAAAATCATGATTAAACTTTCACGATTTCTAAAAGTTTTTCAGGTATTTATTAATATAATAAATTTGATTTACTTTTCAAAATGCAATAGAATGTTTTTCAATTTTTACTGTAAAGAAAACGAATTTTTCATGACTAAACTTTCATGATTTTCTGAACTTTTCACATGTTTAATTTTACATTATATAAATACATAATTATTATATATATGAATATATAATTATTATATTATAAATGATAATAATAATTACATTTCACATTATATTTATATATAATGAGTCTCAAATGCTGTTTCGTAAAATGCAATAGAATTTGTTTTAGTTTTCATGATAAAGGAAATAATTTTTTTAATCACTAAACTTTCATAAATTTCAACGCTTTTCAGATATGTGTTTATAAAATAAATATGATTTTTTTTTGAAAATTGGAATAGCATTTTTTAAAAATTTTTATTCAAAAAAATAAATGACTACACTTTCAGGACTTTTACAAGGTTTTAAGTATTTATTAATTTAATAAATCTGATTCATTTTCTAAAAATGGAATAGAATTGGTTTCAATTTTCATTGTGAAGAAAATGATTTTTTCATGACTTTCAAAATATTTCACATATAATGAGTCTAAAATGCTTTTTTATAAAATGGAAGATAATTTAATTTAATTTTCATAGTAAAGATAAAACTTTTTCCGTGACTAAACTTTCATGATATTCAAAACTTTTTACATATTTATAAATATAGTAGATCTTATTCTATTTTCAAAATGGAACAGAATTTGTTTTAATTTTCATTGTAAAGAAAAAAAAAATCATGATTGAATTTTCATCACTTTTAAAAGTTTTTAGGCATTTATTAATATTATAAATCCGATTTTTTTTTTCAAAATTTAATATAATTTGTTTCAATTTTCATAGTAAGGAAAATAATTTTTTCGTGACTACACTTTCAAGACTTTTAAAACTCTTAATACATTTATTAATATAATGAATCTGAAATGCTTTTTTTCAAAATGGAATAGAATTTGTATTACTTTTCATTGTTAAGAAAATAAAATTTTTCATGACTAAACTTCAATGAATTTTAGAACTTTCCAGATATTTGTTTATATAATAAATCTGATTTTTTTTTTTCTGAAAAATGAAGTAAAATTAGATTTAATTTTCATTGCAAAGAAAATAAAAAATTTCCCAAGTCTAAGCTTTTATGACTTTCAGAACTTTGCTCATTTTTGTTAATATAATAAATATTTTTTTTTTCAAAATAGAATAGAATTTGTTTTAATTTTTATGGTAAAGGAAATATTACATGAATGTTATGACGTAACCGATATAATTAAATATCGTTTGGTATTGACCTAAACAATGTGATTCTTTTCATGGATTTTATTTTGAAGAATAATATCGTATAATGTATAATATTGTATTATATTGTTCAATATGAAATGATCCAATGTAATATTGTATAATATTGTTCAATATTAAACCATTCTATATAATATTGTATAATGTTGTTCAATTTTAAATGATTCAATATAATATTGTATAATGTTGTTCAATAATAAATGTTTCAATATAATATCACAAAATATTGTAAAATATTGTGCATTATGCTTTGCTACCTGAAGATGTACTATCTATGAACGCTAGAGCATTTTTATTTATCCGATGATATTTCATTCATATACTCATTGCAAATGAAGAAAACTGAAACCAGTTAACATCAACTTTAAGTTATTTTTAAAGTTTAATAAATCTGTGATGATACATACCAAAAGATTAGAACAAGAAAAATACCAATAAATAGCTTGCCAAATGTAATCAAGAGCGAACGTGAACTTTATTATCAAAATCAAGTAAGCGGTTGAGTAATTATTTCATCACCTAGAATTCAAAAGAATATCTCAAATAACGTTATTTTGCAAGATAATATTGAGTCATGATTTTAACTATTTCGCCATAAACATATTTGGGACCACACTGGCAATATTAAGTTTACCACTAAATAATAAGCCAAGAATTTACTTTCGAAATACGAAACCAAAATAGCTTTTTAGTATACACTATCTATTCTAGCTTATTTTGAGGCAGAAAAGCAGTTAAGAAATCCCTTATTAACTCGTGGAGAATACTGTCTTCTCAAGATCCATGAAGTAAATGTGAAATAAATTTACCAGAAGAATACCAAGTCGTATATACATCAAGATCCAATTTCTTCCTCGTAAGACGCCCAGACTATCACAAGATTTAACGACGTCGTAAAATAAGACGTCTCAATCAAAAGTCTGGGTCCAAGTTTCTATTTTTTTTGTACGAAGAGCTCGGAATTTAACCGGTTAACTGTTTCAGAAACGGTCAATGAATATACATGAGTCCCGGGGTGCATTTTGATGGGCTATTGGGTAAGAAGTTTATACTGTTTTTGTTTCTTTCGCCAACTTTCGTTGGTGGAGTTAGAGTGGATTTCCATTTCAATATGAAGAAGTTCTTGGCTAAGAATATATTGCTAACATCAATCACATCAGTTACAATTAAAGACGAAGGGTATATAGGATAACAAAACAGCTTGTAGCAATCGAAAATATATTCTTTTTATACTATAAGGTACTAGGTGTTATGTAAAAGAAATCAACGGAAGTTTAATTGTATTTTTTCTTACTTAGTTTAGAATTTTTGCTGCAATTACTATGGTTTCAATAATACGATATGCTAAAATCTTTTGAAACCGAGCGGATAGAAAACCTGAAATCAAGTACTGACAAAATATAATATTTTTTATCTTATTTTATAAAATAAAGTACCTAAATTAATCTACTGATCCCAAACCTCCATTCGTTCAGCTCCATTAACTCCAGCAAAAAAGAATTGAATCATTTACCTGTTGCAGATTACATCAATAAATGTGCACGAGGTTCTGGATATATCTTCGTGAATTATTGGTAAAATAAATGTGAGATCAATAAATGTGCATGTGGTTCCGGATACATTTTGGTGAATTATTGAGAAAATAAAGTGTATGTTTTTGTGACTAACCAATACAGTTAGAATAAAAGTGTATTTCCGCATAGAAACATAAAATTTCTTTGCTGGCTTTTTATTGCTTACATCAATCACATTCAGTCATGTTTCAGAACTAATTTATCTTTATACTTATTACTTTGCTTTATACTTATTATACATTTATTATTCATATCATACATAGTAACAAAACTGCTTGTAGCATTTTAATAAAGAGGCTTTCAGTCTCTAATTCGCATTTCGAAATTTAATTATTTTATTATTATTTAAAGTAGTTTAATAAAATTTTGAAAAGTGTTTTTTATTTACTTTTAGTGCATAAATGAGTGAAAAATATATTTATTATTAAAAGAATCCATTTAATAATTCCTTGATTATTTATATCAATTTCACCTATTCAAACTTTAGCCTTGATTATAATAAGCATCAGAAATGAGGTTTTAAAGAAACTGTTCTTTAAAGTTCATATTCGTTATATAACTGACATCAACAGACATTAAAAATGATATATCATTAATATTCATTATTTTAGGTTAATAACATATGCTTAGTAAGTCATATCAGCATTATGAACCAACAGATATTAGAAATGATATATCACGAGCATTCAGTATTTAGGGTTAATTTTATATGCTTACTATGCCATATCAACATAATGTAGACTTTCAAAAAATTTGTAGCTTTTTTTCTTTCAGTTCTAAATTACTTAATTATCAATAAAAGTAAAATAATGCAAACTTCAGGGTGGATTTGAAATACATTTCCCTGTTTAAAGATAACAGAAGCTAAAACTTACGAATGAAATCAAATCAAATTACGAATGAAGTGAATTCAAAAATAAAGAAGTAATATCTTGTGTCACTGATAATAGAAAGTTTGAGGATATCTATACGCTGGCAGTAAAAAATTAAAAAAAAATGGTTTATGAAAATTATCAATGTTCGAAGGATGAAAATTGTGTATGCTGGAAGAAATGGCATTCTCTGAGAATAAATGGAATTCATCCCTACACACAGGCTATCGCACCGGAAACCTCCAGAATTTTATTTTCATCTCTCCCCATGATTTTCCCAGCTTGTTACGTCAGTACGTTAGATTTAGCTGCAGATGTCTCCATTCAGGGAATGACATTTCATGGACCTGCCCCTTACATTCTTCTTAGAAATCAACCATTCTTCGTTTCAAAGGTGCTTTCTTCATAAAGATAGTAATTTTCTAAAAGTAAAAGTTAATTGATTCTTCTAAGGGTTAAATTAATATTCCAGGGGATAAATGAATAATTATTATCACTTTAATTAATTGAAATTGAAATTATTTGAATTATTGAAGTTGATGAGAAAGACGAAGTAAGAATTTGTGGTGAAAAGCTTATAAGCCAGTTAACAGCTACGAAAGATGGGCAATTGCTTTTGTATCATGGTCATGTTGCTGGACTGCTAACCACAAGGTCGTAGGTTCTATCCTCGCGCATATCAATTCCCTACATTGGTGACCTCGGACGATGAAACTTCAACCTTCGTAATGGGGCGCCATCTATTACAGGAAACCAAAGTCGTCAGATTCACTTGACGCAGCAACCCATAAGTCGTCAGACTCACTTGGCGCAACTGCATCAGCAACAGCAATCACTCACCCACACACGCTCGCCATAACGTTTGGCGCTTCTCAAATGGGTACAAGCGCATTAGAATCAACAGCTAATACATCACCACTCAACAACCATATCGTTCAACTCACTGGAGGGAGAATACTGTGGTGAAAAGCTTATAAGCCAGTTAACAGCTACAAAACGCGAGCAATTGCTTTAGTATCATGGTCATGTTACTGGACTGCTAATCACAAGATCCCAGGTTCTATCCTTCCTCAACTCAATCCACCACAAATTCAACAAATGTGAATTGCTTAATTCTTAGTTGTTCGTTTTAACACTATATGTAAGCTTAAAACCAGTGGGAGTGGTCTTCCTAAAATTTTCTCGCATTCTCTGTTATAAAGATATTAGGCCAAAGAACGCCTTGTATAATTCCTAACAATAGTTACGGAATATTCATCTTTGGCGCGAATTTATCACTTTTACCAAGTCTATCGTGTTAAACTTAGCGAGAGTTTTGACAATTTATCTTCGGCAAGCGGTTAATAGTATCAGAAAGTGTGTTTTAGACGCGTTTTTTTCTATCCATTTGAAACTAAGAATTTGACACGAAACTGCACATTTTTAATGGTAATGTGATGCCATGAGAATTGAATCCATCCGAAAGATTTATTTAAAATAATAAACAAAAACTACCTCTCTTTAATTCATTTCACTTTTTGAAGCTTAAAAACACATTGTTGTAAAACTCATCAGCATCAAGCTTTGTGTAAAATATCTCATTAAGGTTAAGATTTTCCGATTTTCCTGTCACACTTGCTGCTTGCCAATCTTAAACCGGCTACTCCGATCACGGAACGCACACGGAAATATTTGAATGACTGGACGCCATGAAAACAACACTGGTGGGAACCATAGCTGAATTCTAAGGGTCATCACCGGCCACGGTACACCACTTCCCTTCGGAAGTATGTCTCGTCATTGATGGGAGGAGTCAGAACCCTACCTTTATCTGTACCCACGGGAGTGGCGAGAACCAACTACAATGTCGGAAGCTTCACATCCTTAATTACGAAATGCTCCGCCGGGGGGACTAGCCACTTACTAAAGGTAGCTGTAAAATAATTAAGTTAGTTTGTTAAATGCAACATTTCTGTAATGATAATAGTGTATGCTGTAATTTTTCCGATGTCCAAGTTTAACGTTTTAATGAAAAATATGAGCTAGATTAAATATAAATATTAATATTATCAATCGATTATTGAAATTTGACTATTTTTTTAAAATAGAATTCTTTACCTCTACATGTTTTTTGAAAGAAATTTAAAATGAGATTTTTCTACCATAGCATTTAAAAAAAAAGGATGCTTTCTTCCAAAATACATCCATTTTCCGGATTTGCAACTTTATTTACGCAATAAAGGAAACTATTTCCTTTTTCTGCTCGCTTCGCAGAATCGATTGAGTTCTCTATCATTTATCTTCGCTGGCTTCCTTATGCCTGCCATTTTGTTGCGAATCTCAAAAACAGCTGCTTTGGACACTGAAAGCAAAGGAGAAGGATCAAAAACTAAGTTCACTGAATGCAATTCTGGTCTCTGGATTTTGTAAAGACCGCCATTAAATGGTTTTAGATTCGGTTGTAAAAAAATCGGAATGTCTGGTTTGAGGTGTTTAATGTAGTTCTGATGGAGTTTTACGGAAGTTCATTTTTGCTAAGACATAAAACACATGCCTTGGGTACAATGTGTTTTTTTTCCTTCACAATTTATTTGTGGAAAAAACACATAAAAAGCTACATGTTTTTTTCCCACAAATCTTGGTTGGTTCGATTTAATATAAAATCCATTCATGAAAGTTTATCTTCTGGAATTTTACTGGATATTAATCAAAAAGTAAGCAGTTATATCTTAAGAACTTAAAAATGAAAAATATTCAAAGATCTCATGATTGGATTGAATCATTACATTTTTCAGCTTTGAAAAATTGAAAAGGAGCATTATTTTCAAATGTTTTATTAAAAAAAAAAAATCTGAACATTTTTTTTATATTTAGCAATTCTCAATAAATTGATCTTTGTTTTATAATTACAAATGAAAGACAAAATGGGCAATTATGAAAAAATTGTCGCTCTGTTGTCAGTTTCATATCTGTTGTATGTTTCGGGTTTACAGTGGCTACACTTATCTCAAACGCAATACCTTCTGTTCGGTAAAGGAGGCACCATACTTCACTGACCTTGTCTCTCACCCATATTTTAACTGCATGTTTATTTTAATCAGTTTTGACTTTAGTTTTTTGACACATCACGCATTCAAAATTTGATAGAAGAAAATTCTCATCCAAATTTGTTTAACCTTTTGAAAGAAATTTATTTTCATTATTTTATTTAACGAACAATAATTTTATTTCATTTACAAATTTTACATTATTTAAATTGATGTATTAGCATGGATAATTTTTTCAGGATTTCATCGTACCGGTTTTCACTGCAACGATATGATTGTTATAGTATAGGCGTATAGGCAAATATTGCTCTTGTGCCTCAAAATGCCAACAAAATCAATATTATGTTAGGTAAGTTGTCTATTTCCTTAATTATTATAGGGACAAATATATTATGTGATTCGAAATTCTCTATGAAAAATGTTAGAGGAAATAAAAAAAAAATATATATACAAACAAAATATAAATTGATATGGAATGCATGACCAATCTCGCCATC
This sequence comes from Argiope bruennichi, assembly GCF_947563725.1. Classification (NCBI taxonomy): domain Eukaryota; kingdom Metazoa; phylum Arthropoda; class Arachnida; order Araneae; family Araneidae; genus Argiope; species Argiope bruennichi. The sequence goes on along the minus strand of NC_079161.1, from coordinate 37,475,247 downwards.
TGTATTAATTAAAGAACATTATTTACGTTCATTGTTATTGGATTATCACCCGCTGGTGTGTTGTGGTGTGGAGAGGGGGGTGCCAGCTCAGGCGTCGTCCTCGTCATCTGACAGCGGTTCAAAATTACGGGGCCCGTCCCAAAATAGCCCTAGTGTTGCTTTACAACGGGACGTTAATATAACTAAACTAAACTGAACTGGATTTCACCACGTTTTATTTAAAGTTTCATCTACATGCCAACAGCATTCATGGAATTAAGAAAACAAAGGTAATTTAATATAGTTATGTATGAAATGAAGGGAAGAGCAAAAACGTGATATTTACAAATACAATATATTAAGCAATTAACAAATAAACTTCATTTTAGTATCTTATGCATACAATCTTTCTTTCACAGACGTTGCTACCAAGTGTATTTCAAATAAATTAATATAGCAAAAATACAGTTCGTATACGAAATTTTATAGATATCAGATATACATTTTATTCCTGTTTCGTTGATTAGAAGATTTAAATTTATCTTTCACTACATCATTCTACTTTTTTTTTATATGGATTATATCCATTCATATATGAAAACCAAAATCGCGCGCACGTAGTTTGAATTTTGTACTCGAAACTGAAAACATTAATGAAAGACGAAGATAGCTTTAATTTTATTTCAAAAATAATTTAACATTGACATTGGTTCTATACTTTAATATCATACATACTAATATTTAGAGTTTATAATAATTTATTCTTATTAATATCAACGAATAAATATTGCTATTAACAGGAATAAATCTAAAGTAATTATTGATGATGGTTTTATAGTTTATTATAGTATAAATTAATACTTAGTGCTGCCTTTCCCTTAAAATAAAAAAAAAAGAAATTCCTCAATATGAAAAAAAATCATGAAGTCGAAAAATAAAACTGAGATGCTCTCTCACACTGAAGTCTGCTTTCAAATGGTAAATAATAGTGACGCTTTCTTGTATTAATCTTATTACTTGATGAATTTGTCTGTAGAAAAAAATAAATGTGCGATTGATAGAACGGTTGAGTTTATAGTAACTGAAGTCGAACTTTACTTTCTCGTATAAGTAGTATAAAGAAAGGAAACTTTGGAATTATCCCGTCGAAAGGTCAACTCTCCCGAAAATGCGCCAATCCTCGCGAAATGCACCAATTCTTTGGCGCTATCATAATGAAAAACAATTTCCAAATATTGGGGAGAAGCAATCTTTTGGCGATAATATCGGGATTGGCGAAAATGGTCAACCGGATAATCCCAAAGCACTAAAAAAAGTATAGTAATCGTCAAAGAATCTGAACTCTAGATTTTGACAAATCTCCACGATTTAGATCACCCTGGAATCAAAAACACATTTTTAGAAAATGTCCGTCTGACTGTCTGTGACAAAGATAACTCAAAAACGCTTTGATCTAGACGGGTGAAATTTGGTATACTGTTCTTATACCAAATTTATAAATTTTACAAAATACAAATTCAATTTTCGGATACTATTAACCGTATGCCAGGGAGGATAAATCACCAAATAACTCGCCAAGGATTCAGTAAAAATGCTATATTCAAGCGAAATGTTTATAATTCTTAAATATTATACGGCAATGTGATTCAAGGTATTATTTGGGCTAAGGCTTTTATTAGAAAGTAAAAGAGAAAATTTTAAGTAGACCACTCCAGATGGTTTCCCAAAGTTGTTGGGAAACCATCTGGTTGATAAGTTGAGTTTAAATTACAATGAATGCACAAATTTATGTAGGGTCGTGTCCCCAATCGAAAAAAGACTTCACTTTTGCCTTTTCCATATTTTAATAAACGAACACAGGACTACACGAACATTAAGCAAAAGAACAAAAGTATAGGGTTGTTTGCAGTTTAGTCGAACATAGAATGCTGTTATCCTTCAACTTCGACGTTCATACACTCTCGCTCCCAGCGTCTCTCTTCGTCTCCCTTCTCCGTCTAGTCGGAACACTACTGCCATCTTCCGGGGAGGGAGGGGGAGTAGCATAGGGGCTCATACTACATTTATTTCTATCCCATTGTCTCCTATCTCAAATTTAGATCTGTGGTGAATAGCATATAAGCCAGTTAACAACTACGCTGCACGGGCGTACGCTTTTGTATCCTAGTTTAGTTACTGGACTGCGAACCACAAGGTCCCAGGTTCTATCCTAGCGCATTCACATATCACTAAAGATCTATGAGATTCATAAAATGATAACACAAGTCGTTAGTTTTATATCTGAATAATACATCAGCTTTCGATTTACATTAATTTCAGGGAAACAAAACAATAGATATAACTTATACTACTGTAACTTTAACACTCCCATATAATCATAAACTGCAACTTCCTATATTATAATAAATTATAAAAGCAGCGGAATCGTTAAATTTTGAAATTTTTTATTTAGAATATTATAAGCCGATTTCAAAAACTTAATAACGGCATTCCACAGAAGTTTTCCAGGTCTTTTCTAAATAGGATGCAATCATCTCGGTTACAGTTACATTTACAAAGTTTCGTAACAAAGCCCAGAAGGGCTTATAGGCTTAGGCATCGTCACTCTAATGAGAAAATCATTAGAACAAACAGCCTTTCTCAACCCGCCCATTTGATCGCAACTCAATTCCCTGACCGATTGAAGCGGTATTGATCTGTTGCACATCGCTCCTATCAAAAGCTGTTCTTTACTCCCACCTCCTTCCATTCTTTCTTTTGGAACTTCTCTCTCCCAGAATTCTTTTCTTCTTTCCAAGAGGAAAACAGCTTCAGGCTCTCATTTCGTCAAAACTTTTTTTTTATTTGCCTCTAGAGTTGTCGAAAAGCGTAACGTGCATTGTCAAGAAATCAAAATGAGAATTGATATACTTTGATATTATTATTCTCCGTTGTTTCGCGATTTTTTTAACTTGCTGCTAGAGATTTATTCCAGCATATTTTTTGAAAGGAGGTTCAATCAAAATATTTATTTATATAATTTAAAATGCAAGGATGCTCAAAATTAATTTAAAATAAAATGAAACCTCTTTTTATTTATTTCGTAATTGTCGGAAATCGCAACGTGCACATTGGCAAGACGAGAAAAATTGTAAAATGGCAAAATGAGAATTGATATACTTTGATATTATTATTCGTCATTCTTTGGAGATTTTTTTAACTTGCTGCTGGAGATTTATTCCAGCACATATTTTGAAAGGAGATTCAATCAAAATATTTTTTATATAATTTAAAATGCAAGGATGCTCAAAATTAATTTAAAATAAAATCAAACCTCTTTTTATCTATCTCGTAGTTGTCGAAATGTGTAATGTGCACATTGGCAAGAAATCAAAATGAGAATTGATATACTTTGATATTATTATTCGTCATTCTTTGACGATTTTTTAACTTGCTGCTGGAGATTTATTCCAGCACATTTTTTGAAAGGAGGTTCAATCAAAATATTTATTTATATAATTTAAAATGCAAGGATGCTCAAAATTAATTTAAAATAAAATCAAACCTCTTTTTATTTATCTCGTAGTTGTTGAAAAGCGTAACGTGCACATTGGCAAGAAATTAAAATAAGAATTGATATACTTTGATATTATTATTCAGCGTTCTATGATCTTTCACTTGTTACTGGATATTTATTCTAGCAAGTATTTGAAAGAAGGTACAATCAAAATATTGTTTTATGTAATTTAAAATAAAAGGTTATTAAAAATTAATTTAAAATATAATCTTTCAAATTAGGAACAAAGCAGGTATTATGAAGTAGAAAATATTTATTCCATTTCACCACCTACGAACGGATTTTACAATAAAGAAATAGTTAGCATAATTTCTTAAAATGTATAGCTTTTTATATAATTTAAAATACAAAGTGGCCCAAAATTAATTAAACATTTTTTTTTTATAAATTAGGAACATAGCAAGTACTTTGAAATAGAGAATATTTATTTCATCTCAGTTAATTGCTAACATATTTTATGATAGAGAATTTGATAGGATAAGTTCTAAAAATTTATAGGATTTTTATAATTATTATACGAGATTGCTCAAAATTAACTTAAAATAAAATATTTAAAATTAGGAATATAGCAAGTACTTTGAAATAGAGGATATTTATTTCATCTCTATTAATTTCTAACGCATTTTATGATAAATAATTAAATAGGATAAGCTCTAAAAATATATAGTTTAAGCAGGTATTTTGAAGTAGAGAATATTTATTACGTTTCTGTCAACTATGAACGCATTTTTTGACAGAGAACTAGATAGGATAAGTTCTAAAAGTAAATAGCTTTTTATAATTTAAAATCCAAGATTGAGCAAAATTAATTTTACATAAAAATATTTCAAATTCAGACAAAACAGGGACTTTGTAGTGGAGGATATTTATTCCATCTCTATCAAGTTCGAACGCCAGAAATGACAGAGAATTAGATAGGATGAATTCTAAATATATATAGTTTCTTTTAAATTTAAAATGCAACTTGCTCAAAATTAATTTGAAATAAAATCTTTCGAATTAGGAACAAAGCAGGTACTTTGAAGTAGAGAATATTAATTCCCTTTCTATCAATTGCAAAAGTGTTTAATGATGCAGAATTAGATAGGATAAATTCTAGAAATGCATAGTTTATTATAATTTAAAATACTCAAATTGCTCACAAATAAGTTTTTTAAAAATCTTTCAAATGAGAAACAGAGCAGGTATTTTGAAGTAAAGAATATTTATTCCATCTCTATCAATTGAGAATGCATTTTATAACAGAAAATTAGATAAGATAATATTCTAAAAGTATATAATTTATTTTTTAAACCTTAAATGTGTATAATATTCTGAAACTTTAATTAATGATAGTAAATCAATTATCAATCGTTATTAATAAATAAAATTTACAATATGGTAAAATCTCTAATAAAATGCTCAAATTTCATAATGTATCAACTAAGTGAATAATTCAAAACGCGTTTTATTGAAATTTCAAATTCCATATCCTGTAGAAATAAAAATGGGAATGTTAGTTGTAGTGTGGATAATGTTAACTTGCTAATATGGATAATGTTAGTTCTGTTAGTATGGATAATGTCAGTGTTAGTTCATTGGGTATTATCAGAGGAAAAAAAGATCAAAACGATTATTTCAGTAGATGCCATTAAATGCACTGAAAAAAAAATATGCTATTTTTAGTAAGAATTTATTGCAAAGGTTTAAGAATTTATTATTCTGCCGTCATCATCACGAAATCTGAATAGTTTGTTGAACTTTTATATAATTCTGATAATCCAGCTTTCAAATATTTTGTGAGCTATATAATTTCTTTGAAAAGAAAATTTTAAAGTATATTGACGCATGACATGTTTTAGATGAAATAATCGTAATGTTAGCTTAAAAGTTCATAGCTGAAAGTGCACTGGTATTTCAGAAAAAAAATCAAAACAAATTGTTTATTAACTTTTCAAATAAAGCTGTAATTTATTCCTTGGCCACATAAATTTTTATTTATTTCTCCGTTTTTTTTGAACAGAAATTATTTCCCAAGTGTTCATCTTTTCAAAGATATTTTATATTTCTCTGAAAATAACACAGAACGACACGATTAACGACATTGTTGTAGTAATATTATATTAAATTTAATGTATTTTTTGTGTTAGTTGTACTAAATATAAGCTTCAAGTTGAAAGGAAGTTTTTATAAATTCCACATACAAGGTCAGATAAAGAGACTTTTATTCATTTGATTGGTCTATTTACTTCACAAAAAGGCTACGGAAAATTTTGGAATTCAGCAGCTAACTTCATAGGATCGAAATTGTTTCATATGAGATAGGCTTTACTATTTATAAAATAAAACATTGTATTCTGGTATTCGAATAAAACCACTGTGGTACATACCTCAAATGTTTAAATCATTGAATGGATAAACTTAGAGAAATAATATGAGGATGAAATGGCATCAACTATTTGTATTGCTTCTAATTCTTTTGAAATACAATAATCTCAAATGCGATTACTCCCCGGCATTTGTCAATAGATATGATGAGTAGGAACTATTAAATACTTTTGATATCATTCAAGCAGAACAATCTATACTCCCCTATAGACATTTTTGAAATTCTGACTTTTGGGCTTTCTATACCAATTCTTAAATTTTGGAATTTTTTAGCCATATTGGAGCTTTAAACCGTTTTTATAATGGAAACGCCATAATAATTGGAATTTAACAATGGCAACATAATAATCCCATTTGATATAAAATGGTTACTAGCTTGTAATGTTTATAGCCCTTCGATGTTATCATCAGCGTTTTGTTCAGTATATTTCCTATATGGAATTAGCGGAATACTTGAGTGAATACCAGTCCTACAGATGTTTGATTTGAAGCGATCCATCACTTAAAGAAACTCTTAAACAGTTCAGTGGTGAATGCCAAGAAGTGGTTTTTTCTTGAAGGAATCAAATAATATTCTAATTTACTAGAACACGCTCTGACTTTAGGTAGCAGACAATTCTACGGTAAACTGAAACAATTGTTTCATAGAACATTAAATCAATAGATCGTTCCATACAAAACATCAGAAGGACTGACACTGATAAAGGTATTTGACCCCTCTGGAAACAAGATGTATGAAACGTTGATAACAACATTGATGGATTAAAGACGTAAAATGCATATATTTGTATAGTATCAAAAATACGAGCATTGTTTATAATACCCATATTACCAACAATCAACAATTTGTTGATGATACTCGTATTACAATCTTAATATACGTTCTTAATGTCTTTTTTTCAGATGAAGACAGCACAAAACATGATAACAAATGTCTGTGAAATTTTCTTTTAGCTATTATAAATAGTTTCTATAGGTCTCTAATAGCCACCATTTCGCTTAGATTTCAGCTTATATTCATGGAATATAATATCTACCACTGAGATTTGGCTGTTTTTTGCCCTTTGTCTATAGCAATAAAAACGCTGATTATTTAATTTGATCCTCTCAGAATATACATATAGTTCAAAATATTGCCGCATTGAAAAGAGGCAGTTGACTCTCCATGGCCGAATGGTCATAACACTGATCTTATAATCAAGAGATTGTAAGTTCGAATCCCGCTAGAGACAATGCGATTCGCAGTTTGTGTAAGTATTTGATTCCTTGACTTTATGTTTTCCTTTATTTCATGTTCCAGAAGATTCTGCTGATTTCCTTAGTTTACCAGACAAGTGTTCTGGACTTTTCTTACTGTCTCCAGAAAAGTATTCTGGGACTTTCCCTTCTATTATAAAAGCTGAAGATTTATCAGTCACTGTGTTCAGAGCTTTGTTAATAAATTGGTTTAGCTCTACTTCTTGTGTGTGCCATTGAGTTCTATATTAAAGTATATACGTGACAATATAGTTTATTAAGTGCAGGCAGTCAACCACAGTGTTATTCATGGTGTGAAGGTAAGCTTGAAATCAGGTATTCTCGACACAATCTTGACACTTGGAATAACGGAATGTTGAATTCCTTAATGATTTCCGAAATGGGAAGTCCCATGCGTCTAGTTTCAACTACCTTTCTGCGTTCCCATCGTGCGTTCATAATCACTTCAGAAACCTTTTCACATGTATCGTTTGAACGCAAATAAAAACCCTGCCAATGCACTGCTCATTTACACATTTTGTATGCGATGCTACTGATGTCTGCATATTTGCTTACTGCTATCCCATAACGTTTATCGCCTCAGTGTATATAAAAGGAATGGAACGATAATTCGAACATTTCAAAAATCCATTGCTTAAATCAATTTAAATATTTTCATTCGGAGATAACAAATAACTTTCATATGAAAAAGTAAAGAATTTCGTTTATATTTCCATTCTCACAATAAAATTATTATTATAGCACGACGGAAGGAATGAGAAACCTTCTTCTCAAATTGATTTAAATAATTTCGTAATTGTACAAAAAATTTAGCCATTAAATTCTTTAATAATGGATAGGCAATTAGAAAAAAAATAGCCATTAGGTTACATTAAAGAAATGAAAAAGCAATTTAAATAATTCATAAAAAACAATTCCGCAAAGCGATTTAGATATTTCCATTCGAAGAAAACAAAAGAATTATATTAAATGCAAACTATAAGGCCATATTTACTGTTTTCGGAATGTTTTATTACTAACATTAAAAGGGTTTTTCTTTAAAATTATTTACAGAAAATTTTTAATTTTCGGAATAATGAATCTTTTAAAATATTTCTTAATACATTTTAATTATATATTAGACTTAAATTTATATTATCCTTTTTTAGTTCATAAAAATCGCCTTTAGGTTCTTTCGAAGAAATATGAAAGTGATTCATGTATCTGAAATTCTACAACACAAATCAATGTAAATATGTTTCCACTCAAATATAAACAAAAAAATATTATATTAAAGATAAATATTAGAACATAATTTGTTCTGCTGTAATAGCAGACGAAAAAAGACATCAAACTTCGTTCTCAAGTTAAGTTATAAGATAGGGTATACTTTTGCAAGCAGAGAGAAAAAAATCTGTATGTATAAATTGCCTAAAAGAAAAACTTAGTCATTTCAAAGGAATTTGAAAAAAAGGGATAAACAACTAAAAAGATCATTAAATAAATCAATTCAAAAATGATTCAGATTAGATAAAATGAAAGCTACAGCATTATAAGAAAATTTTAATGTGTATTTACTTTTCTGTTCATAACTTTAGTAATTTTTCCTGAAAAGTATACGCAAAATCTTCTTCTAAATTTAAACTATGACTCATTATATTTCTATCATGAATAAATATTTCAAAACTAATGTTTTTTGAATTTGTCTGATAAAAATTATTGCATTATTTTAAAGGAATTCGAGAGTAATTTGCATAAAAGAATAGCCATTTCAGGAACTAATGTAATGCTCTTTATTTGATTCGGAAAATAATCATCATTTTATAAGAAATATGTTCGATTATATTTGCACTTTTGCTGATAAATTAGGTTAAAATTTTGGGCCGAAAGAGTACTCGAAAGAATTTCCACAAAATAAATTTAAATTATTTTGAAATTATTTGAGGGGATTTTTTTTTAAATATACAAACAAATAATTTTCTTATGTAACGCACAAGAAACGTGTTATTTTAACAATAAGATTTGACAACATATACGATATTTTTTTCTCTTCAGTATGCAAATGAATATTTTAAAAAATGTAAATATATTTAAAGTATTGCATATTTAAATTGGTTTTCAATAAAATTTAAACATTCGATACTATAAAAGGATTATAATTTGTTTCAATTCAAAAACAAGAATATTTTAATATAAAAAAGAATTTTTTTCCGACCAATTTCACTTCTTGTTTTTATATTTGCTCACAGCACATAAAAAAAATGTAAAACCTAGGCTTATTTCAAAAAAAAAAATTTAAACTTTGTTTACCAAAGCTATCAAAAATGTATCTTTAAAGTGATTAAAACACACACACACACATCTGGCCATAAAATTTTGTCACTAAAATAGAAAAGTTGTCCTTTCTAACATCTAAAAAGCATTCAGTCATCAATTTAAATAAGCAACCAAATGAATTTATTGAAAAACATAATATTTAATAAAATCTGTTTTATCCATAATTATTCAGCTGATAATAAATTAGGTAATAACACTTGGAGAAACTAATTGAAATCTTGTTCGCAAATTCCTTCTCAGGTCATAAATTTTCCAGAATGGAGGTCATACTTTTTCGCCCAAGTAAGATAAAACGTAATTCTATTGCAATATTGATTAAAAGTAGAATAACATGGTTTTCTTCATTGAATAGAAAAATTTAACGATATAAATTTTTATTAATTCAAAATATTAATGCAAATAAATCGAAAAAAGAAAAATATTTCTAAATAGTAATTTGTTTTGTTGCCATACATATTTCTAAAAGAGAAATTGCATGCAATGGTTTAAAGAAGTAAATTTTTAAAAACGCTTCTTTAAGTTGTAATTTCTTTTTAAAAATTTATTTACTATTTATTGTTTTCTGCATATCTAAGTAATGGTAGAAAGTTTTATAGTTACTATTAAAGCAAATGCTTTGAGGTTTTTGAAAGATAAATAACCTTTCTGACAAGTAGTAGTCAATATAAATCAAAAACGTTTAATGGTTTAGAAACATTCTTAGAAGAAACATTTAATCAAGAAAAATTTTGGGTAATATAATTATAGTAATAATAATAAATTTTGAAATAAGGGAAAATACATAAAAAGAAAATTATGAGGAAAATGTTTATCAGAAAATTAATTTTTAAAGTAATTTTTAAAAGCTTTACATGTTATTAAATAAGGAATTGATGGGAGAAAAATGACAAACCTGGCGATTATTTGGTGCTATCATTGAATTTATATGTTTTTTTAATCTTTTGGATGCTTTTTAGATTCTTAATTTAATATTTTAAAAACTATTTATTTAGCCGTATATTTTGAAATAGATTTCCATTGAATTCATATTTTTAGTAAAAATTTCTTTGAATACATGAAAACACAATATGGCATTATATCACTCTAAACACAGGAATTAAAAGTTTTGACAAATAAAATCCATCTTTATATTGATAAATATATTACAGCAATTCAAAACTAAATACATATTTCAGAAGTTCATGAATTACTTAATAATGTCTTGCATCGAAAGACCGATAGTAATGAAGTATATTGCTTTTAAATAGTTTTCTGAATAGAAAAATATTCAACTTCAAAATGAGCCTAAATGAATCTTGGATAACAATCGAATATATTATTACAAATTTTTAATATTACTTCCTAGTGCATTATGTCTCATATTAAGGAAGGTAGTTTTACAGATACCAAAGCAGCTGAAAGGTGATGGGTCAATGACTCTTAGCCTTGGCAGTCATTTGGCGACAGAAATGAAGGCTCGAAATTATTCGAGAATATTTTCGAAAGCCAAAGTAGAACTCGAGATCTAGCGTTTGTTCTAGAACATTCGATATCCTGTCACGTAGGCTACACAAACCCGAAAGATCGGTCAGCAGATGTAAGTAGTTGAATAAAGTTGTACTTTGGAATCGGATTCTCCTTGATTTGTGATTTTACAGTTGTTTATTGCCGATTTTCTGCTTGTATACTGCTGTTTATTACATGTGCTGTTTTATGTACGCTTCCTCTATGTTTTGTAGAATAAAGCGTTCTTAGCGATTATTGATCCTGCCACTAGATACAGTTTGAGATTTCTCGCATCAATATAATAATAATGAGATATTTTTTTAAAAAAATTAATCTATGTAAAATCAAGAAATCAAACGATGTCGTACATTTTGTATCAATTCTTCAGTTATAGGCAAAAGATTATGCAGACTAGTACGAGTCAAATGATCCCGTTAAAAACTTATCAGAAAAGGTTAAATAACCCTGACGTATGATCTTCAAAAATCTTAATTCGATGGGTAATTAAATTTATATCAAATAAAGAAAATAAATAAATGCAATAACAAATTAAAATCTTAAGAATGCAAATTAGTTTATTTACAAAACTCTGTTTCAAAACCAAATCAATAATATAAAAGAGCTCAAAAATTTCTAATTCTGTAATATGGGAAATATCAAATGCGACAATAAAGAATGAATGTTTTCCTTGTAGTCTCAATTTTGATGAAAATTGAAGTGAAATGCTAATCAAACCTAGTTTAGACATATGGATATTATAAGGCAATTGCTCTGTATAAGCGATATTATTTTTCCTTTAAATAAGTTCTACAAATATCATAGAAATTAAACAGATTTTTTAATGTTTTATAGATTAATAGGAAATTTTAACAAAATAATCTAACATTTTTGAAACATCATCTCATCCATTGTCTTACTTCGATCCATTTAAAACAAAATAAATGCTTATTTTTTTAATAAAACTGTACAAATGCTTAGCAAAACACATTTAAAAGCATTTATACAATAAATTGCCGTTTTCTGCTGTGGATATAAAAATATCAAAGTAATTCAAATTCTTAAAATCACATTATAGTAACCTTCTACAAAATCCCAAATACAATTCAAGTGCATTTTCATACGAAAAGGCAAATTATTCATGGAATCTTAATTATTTTAAATTGCAAAGAATGTGACTTAGCCTTACAAATGCATTACTCGAAATCCCGTTTCAGATTTCGAGCATTTTAATTAAAGTTTAATTGCGGAGGAATAACTTAAGAAGGCAATCTTTAACTTTCTGCTTTAGGGCAAGTTTTCGGAGCCAGTCTAATGAATATGCATTGTTTATAAATGTATGAGTTTCATTTTAGTTTCAGTTAACAGAAATTTCCAAAATGCATTAGCTAATATCGTTTCTGAATAATTAATGAGAAACTAAGACAGCAAATTCTAATTATTTTAACGAAAATTAATAGAAATATAATGATTGAAATTTATAGATGTAATGAGAGTACAAAGAATTTCTTGCATGTATTGCCATCATTCAAAAATTATTCCTCCAAAAATGGCAGTTCGATTGGAAGGTCAAAATTAAACTATTTAACATTTCATTTAATTGGTTATGTACAGAAATATCGTTCATTAGTACTGCGGGATATATTTGTGCTTTTTTTTTATTTTCTCACATACGTAGTATTAACAAAGTACAGGTGTTAAATCTCTCCGAGTTCGAAAAACACATTGTTGGAAAATGTGCGTCTGTCTGTGACAAAGATAACTCAAAACCTCGTTGAGCTAAACGGTTAAAATTTGGTATATGCTCTTTGCACCAAATTTACTGATTTCTTTTAAATTTTCAGTAAAACCTGTTCCGTATAAGTCCGTCTGACCGGTGATTAAAATATAATTTAAATTCGGTACACAGATTTAACATCTATAGAGTAGGCCGCTGTTCAATTTTGAATCAAGTCTATCTAGAGATTTATTGTCTGATGGTATGTCCTTTCAGAAACATGTAAACGCGATAATTAAAAAACAAAATGACTTAAATATATCAAATTTGGTATGGAAATACAATTTTATCTTAGATTTTTGTTTTAATCGGTTCAGAAAAACGCGTCCAAACAAATTCGATTTTCGGATGCTATTAACGCATTCCAGGGATTAATCGCCAAATAAATCGCCGAGGATGACAAAATGCTTAATTCATGCCAAGGGTTAATATTTCGTAACTATTCTATGCCAATGCCTTGTTAACCATTCTATGTCATGACAAGTGTATTGGAGAGAGCATCAGTGAAAGGTTTGGGATATTATACATCGATATTACGTAATACATCAAAATTTCGCTTATTAATAGGTCCTGAGTCTGAAAGAATCTAGTTTTGAATTTATGTCTGTCCATTTCTCTATATATATGACCGCTAAAGCTTATAAAAATGGAAGATTATCAAATTAGATTAAAAGTATTCAGTGCTAATATTTGCACTGAATTATAGACATCTAGTTCAGAGAAATATTTCTCTAAATAAGTTACCTAAATTATTTCTCCTTCTGTAAATTTGTAGATTTTTCAATTAAATCAGTATTAAAAAAAAATGTTTGTCTTTCTGTCCACAGATATGTGAAATCGATTAACAAACGCTATGAGTTAAACGCATGAATTAATTTTCTTTAACTAAATTACAGATTTGCATCGAACAAGAGCCTAATCTATAAAAAGGAACATGTACTTTATCATAATATATGCTTGATTTTAAAATTATGCTATAATTTCAGAACTTATTTAATAGAGTGTACTAATAATAGTTCGAAAGTATATCATTCAGGTGTTATTTCACTTTTTTTTCGCCCATTCACTAAATGAAATAATCAAAATGCAAATATAAAGACTAATTTATCACATGAAAAACAGTGCCAATTTTCATATTTCTATCACCTTTTATTTAGTTAGTCTCATATAATTTAAAACTAAATTATTACAAATCAATGAATAATAAATAATTGCATACCTCTAAATAGTTTTTCTACTTTCAACACTATTTAATTGTTTACTTCCTAATCACGAAATGAAATACTTGATAATAATTACAGAACAAATACTTAATAACATAAATGTCTGTAAAGTAAATAATTCATAAATAAACAACTTTTAATCAAAAAAGTAAATAATTAGTTAATAAACAATTTTTACTTTTCGCCTTTTCAACCTCATGTAATATTATATAAAATAATTAGAAATAAAGGAATTGTAAATAATTGTCTATTTCCACATGATTTTTTCTGCTTTCAACACTAATTAATTGTTTATTTATTTTTCTCTGTCCCCCCATTGAAATACTTTTAATCAAAACAAAAAAAACATAATCATTTGTTACATTAAAAATATTCCCAATTTGCTTATTCTATCACTTTTTACATGCTCAACTCCATATAATATAATATAAAATTATTAGAAATCAAAGAATTATAAATAATTATCTATTTTCACATAATTTTTCTATTTTCAACACCATTTAATTGTTTATTTATTTTCTCTGTTTATCAAATGAAATACTTTTAATCAAAACGTAAGAATAAAGAATAATTTGTTACATTAAAAATGGCGCGAATTTTCATATTTCTATCACTTTTCACTTCTTTATCCCTATATAACTTAAAATGAAATTATTACAAATCAATGAATTATAAATATTTGTCTATCTCCACATGAGTTTTCTGCATTCAACACTTAATACTAAATAATTTGATGTTTTAATACTAAATCTTAATATATATAAATTAAGTGTCACGTTGTTTGTCCGCGATGGACTCCTAAACTACTTAACCGATTTTAATCAAATTTGCACACCGTGTGCAGTTTGATCTAACTTAAAAGATAGGATAGCCCTTTTTCTGAATTTTTAATTAGAATTTTAATTATTAATTAAAAACTTACTTTTCCGCCAAAAAATATTTTCATTTTCCCCACCGCCAAATGAGTACGGCTTCAGTTTTTTTCCCAACAGTCATGAGGCTAGGCTTAAGATTTTTCGGCTGATTATTTGAAACGATTCTATTTATTTTCTTAATGTTTGATGCATATAAAATTAAACATTGTTAATGAATCGATCTTTCAGATTCATTCTTAAGTACTTTTGAATTAAAATAAAACAGAATAAAGGAAATTAAAAATTTCTAATCTGCATATCGTTACCCCAACTGGCGTAGAAAAACTGACGCATTTGCGTTACCGTAACTGGCGTTGAAAATTCACGCATGCGCATTTTGTTCTGATAGTTGACATGACAACCATTATCAACGGATGATTTAAATTATTTTTACGTTAGTTGCATGTTTTTGTAATTAAATTGTATTTATGTTAGTTATATATTTTTTGTATACGCTTATAGTTTTAAGTACATCGTTTTTTTAGTTTTTAAACCTGTTTTCAACCGATTATTTTAAACGATTTGTCTTATTTTCTTAGTGTTTGGTGCATTTAAAATGAAACATTGTTAATTAATCGTTCTGGTCATAATGAATCTGAGAATATTGACAAATTCTTGAAATATTACATAAATTAGGAAAGATATTCTTTAGTGCCCATAAAGTTTAAACGCTCAGTGACTGTTTTCAGTAATCATATTACAAAAAAAATACTTTGTTTCAGTAAAAAATATTATTATATTAATTGCAGATTAATCCTTTCCACTTTAATTTATAGTATAAATTCTACGGGAACTAACAGAAAATTAGAGAGATACATATTACGTTATGACTGAAGGCGTTTATAATATTATGAGAGAATTATATGACTATCAAAATTTGAAGTTTTAAAATATTTTGATGAAGAAGCTATTAAAGTAGGAATTGCCTAAAATATTTAATTATTAAAATTTTAACGAGTATTAAGATTGGCGAACCGGCTGGTCGCCAAAGGCGGCTAGTAATATATAATTTTATATGATTATTTTCACATTTGGCATTAATTATTTTTTCCAATTTAATAAAACAAAGTTGCAGCTGAACTCGTAGAGCTTATGTATTTTGAATTTAAAATCAGCTATAAAAGTAAAACGAGCGCAGAATCACATTCTTATTGTTTGCAATTCACAAAATTCCGTCTTACATTTTATTGTTAAACTTCTTGCAATACTCTTGTTTAAACCAAAAGCATTAAATAATTGTCACTAACATAATTTTCTCTTAAATATCTATTAAAGATTTTTTTAAATCAGATTCTCAAATTAATATCTTGTTTCCTAACAACAAATCATATTGTCTATATACTCAAAACGCGATGCCAGCAAATCACATTTGCCCTCTCCCAGTTAGTTAAGAAGATTATAATTCCACAAACTTCACTTCCGGCTTTCGGTGGTGTAAGAACGCCGATGTCACAGGTGCAGGGAGCATTTTAATTAACCAGGAATTCGACCTCATTCTCATAGCGGTATTAATTAAATAGAACGTTTGGTTTTGTCTTTGCTGTCTCGCCAGTTCATTTTCGGCGCCATTTGATGTTATTAGTCTAATCAAACAGTACACACAGACAATACCATGGAATTCCTGATTCCCAAATAGGAAATTAAATGAAACTTGGAAAAGGGAATGGGTGTGTACAAAAGAATAAAAGCATTCAAGGTCCCTTTTCTTCCCGGGAGCTACCATTAATTTAATTGGGATTTTTAAACTTGTTAATTAATGAAATTTGACACGGAAGTAATCGCGCTCTGGGAGAGTTAATGGATATCTATTTAATTATAACGCCTTTTGTTGTCCGACTGGAGTCGAATTTAATTCCTTATCGAAAATTTGAATAAAAAGTTTAATAATTTAATGAATGAATGACAAGAGGAACTGGAAAAACACTGATTAGAGACGAACAAATGAACTGATAAACGTAAAAGGGTCTGCCGAACAAAGATTTGCACAACAAAAGATGGGACATCGAGTCAGGCAGATGGGATTGCATTGTCTGGAAAATCAATTAAAATAAAACTGGTTATGGCTATCTGATGAACGATAAATAATTATTTCCTTCCGTTATCTGGAATTGTTTCAGACCTTTTATTGTCCACGTTTTCTGAGACCAGATATATCATTCCATTTATGTGGATAATTAAATAATATGAACAATTATGATATCTGTGACTTTCATAAATATCATAAATGCTGTGAATTTCTCAAAATAAATAACATTTATTGATTCGTTACCTTCCAATTACCTTCTTATTGGATTATAATTTTATAATATAGTAGCTCACAAACTTTTAAATATTGACATCTATTGTTTAAAAATCGAATCTGTAACAATTACTTCATCCTCGTCAAAATGAAAGGTTTTTTAGGCGAATAGCACACAATTTCTTTCAAATTGGTTTTATGAGCGAAAAATGAATTTTTTTTTTCCAAAACATTTATTATTATATATATATAATAAGTGGTTACACGAATGATAACAAACCGCAAAGAAAATAAAGCGCAAGCAAAATGAATTAAAAGTTCTTAGCAAAAAGGAACTTCTGATTAGATGGGAGAAGATGAAGTTGACACGAGTTGCTTAATTGCGTGTTGCGCCGATTTCCTTTTGTCTTGTTGCTACCATGGGATTTTATTGAAACCTTTAAGCTCACACCACAGTTTTTCAAATCGCGGAAAGTTATATACATACATTCAAGATTGTGTCGGAATCCAACAAAAATTTACTCGCGACTCTAATTTGGTTAACGATCTCTACCTGAATTTATGCTTAAATCTCATCTACTTACTGCATTGCAGTATACTAATTGAATGTCAAGCACGTTTTCAGAAACAGAGAATTTCACTCTACTTATACCGATAACTTAATATGATGAGCAGTTTCAATAATGTTCATGACTTAATAAGTTATTTAAATGTTGTGAATTTCCTGGAGATTAGAATATCAATTCTTTGTTGCGTATCAAAATGCTTTTACGGCAAATAACGCTTAAATTTTGCATTTCTGGTAATAATAACTTCTAAATTTAATAAATTGTCGCTAAATATGAGACTATCGGTCCTAGTTCCGAAAACTGGAACTAAGCAATTTCATATAAAATACTATGGCATAAAACACTTCATATAAAATACTATGACAGCAAAATTATCGGTCATTTCAATTTCTATTACTAAGGAGTAAGAACTATAACTCAGCTGCATAGAAAGAAATAAAATATACAAATGTCTTAATATAGAAAAAAAAAATGAGAACACATATAATTTAAAATTTGCCAAATTTTTAAGCTCATTTCATTTGATAAACGAATTATTTAAAAAATGCATCAAAGGGATTTTAATTAAATTTAATGTAAACAATTCTCAAAGGGCAAAAAAAAAACTTTTTATGAAAAGAAAAAGAAAATATTTTTATTTCAATTATATTGTATTTTTTTCCAATTCTTGAATTTAATTCATTAGAGTACACAAAAATATTATAAATAAATATTATTAAAAATTATTACAAATATTATAACTATAGTATTAAAATTCTTTTAAATATTATTAAAACATTAAATCAAATTTATCTGGATATAAATTCGATTAATTTAAAAATTCCTTAAAAAATACGGATATGTATAAATAAACAAAATTTTAATGCGAAATTAAAAAGATTCAAATATATTTGTATTCTTACAAACAAATTTGTTGTTAACGAATGGAAATTATTTGCAATAATTCATTATTATAAACATTAAGGAATGTATTGATTTTTTCAAATTCGATAACAGATGGCGCTTTGCTTCAGAAAAAAGTTAGCTAAATTTAGCATTATACTGAAAATTATTATTTTTTATATATTAAAGTAGCATAGAGCTATAAATAAGACGAAAATAAACGAAATCTCGAAAATGTGGTAAGGAAAATCAATTACAAAATTTCATTTTTACAAATTTGAAACGAAATAAGATAGAAGTTCATTAAAAATTTAATTGTATAAGTTATATGAACATTGAAAACACTTCTCGCGTTGCTGTCAGCAAATGATTACGCTTTATCTTGATGTTTAGAATTAAAAGAAAGTCTATTATATTCAAGTTTATCAATTGTTTTAATCTAATTCTTATCACGTGACTTTAAGAAAAATTAATTTATTTCAGTTCATATAAGGATATAAAGCGTATCCAAGGAAACTTTGTCTTTTAATTCAATTATCACTTTGGCAAAATTATAGATTTATACAATAAAATTTATCCATTCCAATAAGCGATTTAAACACATCTTTGCAATCTTGAACCCATTGTAGCTCTATGTACTGTGAACTGTATAATAAATTTATTCAACAGTTTCTTAGGTATTAATCTTTATTTTTTATCCCATAAATTTTGGATAAACGTTACCAAATTTGAATTTTGGATAAACGTTACCATGCATACAATCAATTATTTCTGCCGCTCCAAATTTCATCTTCAAAAAACATGATGAATCCCAATATTGCTACAGTACACCTGGCTTTTGTCAATGACGATCAAATGTGTCTTAAAAGAGTATTTAACTGAATGGAGCATCATTTTGTGCAATATACTAGGAATACTAGTACTGTACTAGGAAAAGAGATATTAAAATTGCGGAGCTTGCATATTTCTTCTCGGTCGTTCTGCGTTACGTCGGCTGGTTTAGAAATTTGCTAGACAATCATTACCGAAAGCTTTATTTGATTTTCTACAACTTGCCTTTGTATAATCTTTGATTTCCGATTTATGATAAAGTTGTATATTATTGTGTTTTTCTTTTAATAACCCTACAAAGTTGGGATATTTTATCATCTTTCAAAAGGTTTCTCTTCCAAGTAAAAAAGATTAGGAATTATTCTACAAAACTAATATTGACAACTACATTCGCAATTAATCTAATTGCCAGTGGCAAAAAGAAATAAAAATCTTTAAAATCACACCACTGTAAATGACACTCTACGCCTAAACAAACATAAGGATAATTACAAATATTTAATCTCACTAATCAAGTGATCTGTAATTCCTCACTCAAAATTCAACGATGCTTAAGGTTTATTTTTACAATAAAGAGAACATGTTTGACAATTTTTTCCAATCAAACAGCTATTTGCATTAAATTAAATGCGTGATATGGAAGCATTTGAGACGTAATGCTGAAACTGAGTGATTCAAAATTAATTCGCTTCTGTTTGCTCAGCATTTCCTCAGAGAGAATTATGGATTTCACCTTCAACAGCGATTAGAGGCGAAGCATGATTAACTCCGAGGCGAGAAAAGGAAATTAATTGGTTTTGTCGTGCTCAGTGTAATCTGTTCTAAGAAGGTACTCAGATTAGTTTTGTTGCTGTCACAGTGGTGTTACGGTTTAAGCGTTATGAGTGTTGTTCTTAATAATAATTTTATCTCTTCTGTTTTGTCAACGTGTAATTATTCTGTTGGTACAAAGAATGTTTCTCCCGCTTCTGAAACATTTTATTTTTAAATACTACTTTATTGGGTAAAGAATACGAGATGTTAAATGGGAATTTCTGCATATAGGTTGTTAAAAATTTATACTATAAACGAATAATGGTATCTTAGTTTTCTCGCAATACTAAAATGTGTGGTGAAAAGCTTATAAGCCAGATAACAACTGCAAGGTATGCTAATTAATTTTGTCTTGTTGTCTTGTTACTCGGCTGCGAACCACAAGGTCCCAGGTTCTATCCTCGCTCATAACAACCCGCTATAAATATGTTTCCAATAATCATCTAGTTGGCAGTTTTAGTTTCTGGCGTTTACATTGTTCGATCTATACTATATAGACAGAATGCAAACAAAATCTTGCATATTTAAAGAAAATTTATTGAAAAAAACTGATTCAGATATACACATACTTTTTTTTATTATTCTGATTCTTATTTTAAACAGTTTTTTTTCCTAGTGAAATATTGGGCAAAGTGATGTAGATGGCGTTAATATCGGTGAAGGAAAATCGCATCAATGAAAGAAAAGGCTGATTATGTTATGTAGGCGAAAGTGATGTAGATGGCGTTAATATCGGTAAATGAAAATCGCATCGATGGAAGAAAAGGCTGGTTATGTTATGTAATTTCATAAGAATGAATAACCCATTAGCGTACAAAGAAGATTTAAAAATCATATGAGTTCGAAATGGGATGGTGTTGCAAAGTGTTTGCAGCATCGGTCCCCAATATAGATAGATACATTAAAGGAAAGATTAAAGTATTTGATCGCATCGATAAGAGCAGACATGCTGGCTAATACATGGAGCAAAATTGAATATCGTCTAGATACTTTTAGAGTTACGAAAAGGAGTGGGAAGAAACTGTCTGAAATAAGTATAAAAATAAAAAAAGAAGCATAGCTATATCTCTAATAGCTTTTTTTTAAAATATATTTTCTTTATCAGCCCAAGACTTTGTGAAACCCTGTATTTAATATTAAAGAAGATTGTATGATTAAGTAACAACTGGAAGTTCGAATGAAGGCCAAATTATGTCTTCATTCAACTTTTCCGAACTAAATTTTAAAAAAAAAATCTATTTGTTTTTTTCACCTGATTTTAAAGCCCCATTTTCCCATGATTTGAATATTCAAAATTATGATTTGAAAAGCATTTTTTTTTTGTTCTTCATTTTCCTTACTTGCACTAGTAATAACATATTTTAATTCCTTTATCACTCATCTGTATATATTGTTTTGTAGAATCATTCAATATTTGGGTAAATCATATTTGTCTATTTAAAAGACATGATTTAAGTCTAGACAAAGCAAATTTATTTACAAATATTACTTATAAGCTTCAAAAATTGCACCAGACTCAAATTCATTATCAATAATTCGAAACAAAAATAAAATATGGTAAAATCTATTTAAATCTAGACAAATGATGATTTGAGAAGAATCTCTTGCTTTCAAATAAAAATGTTGAAAATTACGTTCCTGAGGCGACAGTCCTACACGAAAGGACGGACATTAAAAATATTAAAGTATGACATTCAATTGAGCAACTGTATACATTGGGCCTGGGGAATAATTGGACAGTCTGATTCTGAAACTGAAACTCTGTATGCTTGGTATCTACGGCACAAAATATAAAACGGAAGCATAGTAGTTGAAAATAATCTTCAGACCTCAATAATGCACTGAAAAAATCAATACCCAGTTTCATGACATTAAAACTTCTCTTATTTTGCTTGATGTTATTATGGGCTAATACAATTCCACACAATTTTGTTCATTTTCTCAATATTTCCTAATCACCTTGTTCTGGTGGCGTGAAGTGAGCTCGAACCTCCTTTTTCCAAGTCTCA
The DNA here is from genome assembly GCF_947563725.1 of Argiope bruennichi. Lineage (NCBI taxonomy): Eukaryota > Metazoa > Arthropoda > Arachnida > Araneae > Araneidae > Argiope > Argiope bruennichi. The sequence continues at coordinate 37,453,033 of NC_079161.1, read as the reverse complement.
AGCTGTGCAGTTTGTTTTTTATAGATTATGGCCCGATCAGGCATTTTTCTTTCGAGTTTTTAAAATAATTACCGTATGGAAACAAGAATTATCTCCTGTTCGACCGTAACAGGTAACACTCAGAACAGAGTAAACTTAAACTAAAAACAGTATCCAACAACAATCACTGAATTTTTCCATATTTTGCTTGTAGTATTATGTACTTTTTGAATTTCTCCTCAGTTTCTAGTCAATTAGCAATAAGTCAATTTTCTTTTAATATTCTGTACCACAAAATTACCAGCTTTTAGAGTCACATATTGCATTCACTTTTATGGTATAGGTTTTGTCATCAGGTCACTATATAATATTTAAATATTTTACATCTCAAGACAGTGCACGTTATGATGCCCTTCTTTTAATAATGCACTCAATTTTATCTCAAATTTAAACACATTATTTTGACGTGTTAATTATTTACATTGGGTTAATATATTTTTCCATTTTAGTAAATATGCATTTGTTTTTATTTACTATCATTCCAGATTGTTTCATCGGGCAATCCACAAAAGTAAACCCCTCTTTTAGATGAAAACTGGGCGTTTATGCAAATATAAAATATAACTGAATCCTACTTGTTGTTGTTGTTTCTTATGGTATTTGTCATAGACACAAGTCTTCTGACCAAGTCAGCAGTTTCAAGCCGAAATTTTTCTCGGTTCTTTTTCTTGTTTTCAGTAGCGCCATCTAGGGCCAAGTGTACGATTTAGCTACCCAAGCGTCTCAACACTTTTTACGGGGCGGACTTCATTCGTATATTTCATTCACTCATCTACAGATTATAATTTAGACCTGAATCAGAGGACTATCACCTCTGAACCAGTTGACCCAGTGGTATTTTATCGACTTGAAGGACTTTGGGACCAGAACAGATTCATGCGTGCACCAGCCACCTTATACACGGAGAGTCTTTAGCCGACGGAGTTCGAACTCACTATCCAACGGCTGCGAGTTCAACATCTTACCAACCAGGCTATCCCGCCCTACACATTGTATTTTCCCAAATAAATCAAATAGTTTCATTTCTATGTAAATAAATTTAGAAATAATACAATAAATTTGATATTAGCAATCAGATTCGCATATATTTAAATTCTATTCTTTGGAAGAAATGGAAACCTTAAAAATCACACCACTATAAATGTTTCCCTAAATCTTAAGAAAACACTTTGGTCATTAAAAAATCATTTAACTTTCAACATATCTGCAATCATTCAACGAAATTTCACTAATCATTTGAGGTTTACTTTAACAGTGAAAAACATATTTAAAATATGTCTTTACCCTGAAGAGATATTTACATTAAATCAAATCTGCGATTCCAAATCAATTCAGGTTGTGTAATCAAAGTGTGATTCAAAGTTTAATTCTTTTCTATTTGATCTGTACTTACGCAGACATAATTATAGATCTCACCTTCAGCATCGATTAAGAGCAAAGCATGATTAAGGCTAAACTGGCGAGGAAAGGAAATTAATTATTTAAGTCATGTTCGAAATAAACTGCCTTAAGGAAGTGACCAGAATAAGTTGAACTTGTCACTATAGTGTTATGGTTTCTGCTCTGACCCGTATACGTCATACTGATTTTTTCTGAACTGTTTTTTCATTGTTTTGCTTATTTATGGTGATTCAAGGAATATTTTCACCGTTTGCTATATATTATTGTTATAATTATTTAGAACATTACAGGCTTATTAATCCTAAATTGTTTTTATTACATATTGTTTTTATGACATGTTTTATCACAATTTATGCTATAAATTATTTATAAAAAATCCTCCTTGGTACTGAAACATATTTCCATAAATTACTTTATAGGCAGTCTTATTTCTTAACGCATTCCACCATTCAATGTACGATAGATATGTTTAGTCTTAAAGAAGAAATTAAGGCTATATAACCATACATATATTAAAATGGAGAAATGAATTATTTCTTACAATGAAATAAACAGGTGAAAAAATCTATTTCCTATTGCTGTTTTTTTCCCTGAAAACGCTGATTCATCTATAACAATTTGACTGCAAATCATAAATTTCCTCGCAGAATAATCTAGTACCAGACCTAGAGATAACCAATAGTTTTTTTGTTTTTTTTCCTTTTGCAAAATGATTCTTTTTTGTAGAAAATATTATTTACATACTAATCACATACTGATTGCACAAGAATATTTTTCAAACTAACAAGCATATGAACTGAACATTTAAAGAAAAAAAAATCTTAAATGCTCTTAGTATAATATGTAGATTAGATATTTTTAGATACCCCCCCCCCTCCACACCACACCAGCAGGAGGACGTTTGGCATGACGGATTTAACGCGCAACAGACTCCCTTACACGACAGTTCTTCGGTGGAATCGGGTCTTCAACCTGAAACCCTACGGCTGTCAAGCCGAGACTTTACCACCAGGCCTGCATCGTTTTACTTATCTAAGGAGTTAGTAATATAGGTAAAACAAAGATTTTTAAATAAATGCTTTATATTTGTCACAGATTCGTAAGATCTAGTTTTTGCGCCAAAAAATCCAATCAACCAGCCAGTACCATCATTAGAATAATCACCATGTATATGAAATATACCTAAAAGGATATGAAAAATAAAAAAGGTTCAATACTACATCATATGAAATAAAAATTTATTTATAAGTATTCCTTCTGAAAATATTGCAATATCTTTTTAATAAATATAATAGTTGTTTATTATAAATTAATAATATCTTTTATAGTAAACTTTTTTCAATATTTAGTTAAAATTAATCAACAACAACAAAAAAAAATCTTACATATTTATTTAGGAAAGATAATACAAATGACTTTAAGCTATTATTTCCCTTTTTTTTTTCACACGACGAGCCCTGATGCCACAAAAATTATACAATCAAGTTTCAAAGAATGAATCACAATTATTTTTGTAATTAAAATGTTTTTATATAACAAAAGAAGAAACTTTCTTAATATCCACTGGATAATAATACTATTCTTCGTTCTTAATTGATTTTTATGGACAATGCAATCCCAACTTCTTGCTGAATTTTTTGATTTTCTTTCATCACTTTTGTTCCAGAAATGTTTTTATGGTTTTTCGAAAGGAATTCCGTTTTCCCCTCTAAGAATTTCACGTCTTTTTTTCTCTTTTGTTCTACTATCATTAGTACCCTTCCCTTTCCATTTATTGAAATTTTAATCATTCGCTTTCTGATCCCCCGTTTCACTGTCTTTTTTTCTGGTTTAATTTACAATTGATTTAGCAGTTAGCTAGTGCTCTATAAAAATTGCTTATGTTTCATTTTGCTTAAATTCCTTATGTTTAACTTGATGTTCATGCATTTCTCAAGAAATCCTTTTTAAGCTGGAAATTGTGTCAGACAATAAAGACATATTATTGAAATAGTTTTATATTATTTATTGTGCACTTGGGCATTCTAATGGAGTTATGGTAGTATTAATAAATACCTCAGTGACAGGATTCTCTGGGGAGATCCCTGTAAAATTTGTTGTATCTTTTATTCTCCTTTTGTTCCCATTTTTTTCCGTCCATCTTGATCTCATTCAACTGGTTAGATAACTTGTTATAGCGTTATAGATATCTGGAAGGAGGATGGGGTTATTTCATGTAGTTACATTAACGTCCCATTTTAAAGCAACAACTAGAGAATTTTGTGACAGATTTCATAATCATGATTAGCAGTCAGATGATGAGGGCGACACCTGAGCTTACAGTTCTTCTCCAAAAATTCCCATTGCACCAGTATGAGCAGTTTTCACTAATGGATTTAACGTGCATCAGACCCACTTATATCGCGGTTCTTCTGATACCGAATTGCAGATCTTACCATTAGGCCATCGCGGCCTACATAAGCCATAGGACTGTCTATTTTTTTGCAGTAATGTAATTTCCCTTTCTAATTTATTATGTCTCAGAGGAATCTTTCTTACTTAGGAAACAAGATCAAAAGGAAATCCAACGATAAATATTTTATGAAACCATAAATTTGTAGTATTAATTCCATCGCAGCAATAAAATCTAATGTTGAAAATTGTGAAAAAAATTATTTTAATGATTGTCAAGTTTTAGAAAATAAAACGTATTCGACAGATAAATTGGTGTAATAAAAAAGAATCCTTTCAATCTCAAAATGATGAAAAATTAATTTTTGTGCAACAAGAATAAAAAAAGGAGAAAACCACAAACTCGCGTGTGTTTAATACATTAAATTTTCATTAACTTCACTATGATGTTTAAATTATGACTCTTTAAAATGTACTGTAACAAATATGGTAGCTCTTGCTCAAACAGTTTGGCTTTTTAGAGTTAATTTTGGTTTGTAGCATGTTTCCCTTTATTATAAGCTGAGATCAGAAATTCATATAAGATTTTCGTGCCGGCGTCCTGGCATAGGGGTAGCGCTTCTTCCCCGTGATCTGGATGTCTCGGGTTCGAGCATGGTTGTTCTTCGTCTAACAGTGAGGTGTGTGAACGTTCCCCCCCCTTTGTGAAAAGGGGTTGCGAGCGCGAATGTGACGCATGAAGTAGCTAAGTCGTGCTTTTGGCCGTAGCTGGCGCTACTGAAAAAACAAGAGACGCTCACTCGGCTTAAATCGCTGACAAGTAGCTGTCAGCAGACTTGTAAAGTGCCGTAAGTCACAACAACATTATCTTATTTAGCCGGCGTCCTGGCAAAGACGTTGCGTGTCTTCCCAGTGATCTGGGCGGCCTGGGCGCGAGTTCCGGTTCGGGCATGGTTGCTCTTCATGTGTCTTCCATCTGTGAGGTGTGTGAGTGCATCCTCCTGTAAAAAGGGGTTATGCAAGCGAATGAGTGATGCATGAGTAGCAAAGTCATACTATTGGCCTTTGCGCTACTGAAACAAAAGACGCGCCTTACCGGATTAAATCGCTGCCTTCGTAATATCAGGCTTGTCCAGGACAAGTGCCATAAGAAATAACAGATTTTCGTAAAATTCCCTTCTACATGAAATTTTTTTCACAAAAGATGCGAGTAAAAAAAAAAAAAATACAAATCTGGAACTTGATTTTAATTTATCTTTTTCAAGGGAAAGCATAATATCTACAATGGAATAACGGGTAAAAAAAAAACGCGCTAACAAGCTGAAGGTGAAAGAAGTTTTTCCCTTAATAGAGATTCGTTTAGGGATTCCTTTGACACTTAACGATTTAGGAAAAGGAGTATTAGGTACCTTTGGAAAAAATGCGTGGTGTTAATGATTTTTTTTTATCTTTGTTCTTGACTTTTAGAGCTGTATTTTTGAGAGCGCGTATTGGAAATAATTAAATATAAAAGTGGAATTTCGATCAGCATATAAGTAAACGTTTTAGAATAAATTCATTTGAATAATTTTAGGAAAAAAATTTAAATTAATTAAGATTTCAATTAAATTAAAAACTTTCAACAGTGAGCTGTAATTAAAAATATCAACACGCTCACAGCAACTGCACCACACACAAACACATACACACACACACACACACACACACACACACACACATATATATATATATATATATATATATATATATATATATATATATATATATATATATATATATATATATATATATATATATATATATATATATATATATATATATATATATAGCAAAACGCAAGTATTTAAAAGTTAAGCTTAATCCTATTAAATATTGAAAAATTTAAGATTCCAAATGAAAATAATTAAATAATAACGGCTTTGGGAAAGAATGGAACATTTGAAGGAAAGATAAAAAGACATTTTTTTTCTTTCTTTTACTTGAATCAAAAATCCTATCAAGTGTACTACCAATTACCTGATTAAAATAATAACATAAATGCTGCCGAAAATAGGCTTACACTCAAAGACAGAAACCAAGAATCCTATTTAATTAATATCGAGATTAAGGTTTTTGGAATTAGAGGTTTATTTCTTGGTTAATTAGACTATCTCCTGCACATGTAACATCGACATTCTTAAATCTTGAAATTCAGAAGTGAAATTCTAAGAATTATAACTTCCCTATATGTTTGGGAAAAGCTGAATTTAATTTTTAAATTCAGTTTTTAAGTTTTTGTGAATTTTTTCACAGCCTGATCTTTTATGTCTGATTTCTTAAAACGGTATTTCTCAATGTGTGCTAATAAGATGAGATATGGGATGTCTTCTGTATCCGAACTCCCCTGGCGTAATTACACCTTTTGACTTTTAAGCTGGATAAAGAAATTTGAGTGATCATTTTGAACTTTAAATCTTTGAGTACTTCTGTCCGCAATTTATCAATATTGATTATATTGGCAATATTCTACAATTTTTAATATTGACACAGTCCCAATTTCATTTATATAACTTTCTCAGGTTAATCATTAAAGTGAAAAAAATTGCGCATATAGTCATACAATCCATATACTGATAGATTTGAACTCATTTTTGAAGCAGTTTCGAACTTACATAGATAAAATAAATGCAAAATACTATTTATTACTTCGTTAAGTTAATGTTCAAACATTATCTTAACAAGGCGAAAGCAAGACATATCGCTTTGCTTTCACATCGAAAATTTGATCTATGAAACGGATCTGCACTTCTTTTGTAGTGACAATATATTTGACTTTTTCTAAAGCATTTGTCTAGCAGTTATGCAGTTTAAAGATAAACAGTGAAGAACAAGATTCTCAGAAAAGGAAATTTTCTCCTTTTGGTTTTCTAGAATACTAATATAAAATCATCTTTTCGCTTCTCCTTGTAACTCTCTACATCCTCTGAACATATTGTTACGAATTATTCCCTGTGCCGTTAATCTCGTAGTGAGGAAGAAAGATTTTTCAATATTTTAATGGATGCCAGATTAATGACCCTCTACAATAGTAACGATTTTAGTAAACATTTGGCCATTTTGGCGGTAAAAATGAAGGTTCATTAAATTAAAAGAGGTATAACGGAATCTTTATTGATGCCGCTTTCTAGTAGTTTTTCCAGAAAAAAGTCAATAATATGTCACAGGAGACTATATAAAGAAAGATGCTCACATGAGCATGGATTCTCTCTTTGTGTGATGTTCACGAAACGAGTATTGTACTGTTGCTGTTGGTTAATAACGATTTGATGTTTGTATGATTTGTATTGATTTTTGCAAGTATGCTTTGGATACGCTTCAGTTATGTCTAACTATACGAGTCTTTTTGTGGAATAAAGCGTAACTACCGGTTATCAAACTTGTTGGACAGTGCAGGACGTACTGAAAGATTTCTCCAATTGCATCGTGAAGTTTGGAATGAGAATTGGGAAATCCTTGAAGATTGTAGCAAACCGGAACTTTCACCTCCCCCCACCCATGTATATATTTGCCTCTAGATTGGTGACTAGGATGATTTAAAAATAATCCATTTCACAATAATTTGAGATGGCTAAATGATAATTATAACTATGGAATTATACAACTCCACCCTGTCAGTTCACGATAAGAAATCTATTAACTTGATCTGTTAAAAGCAATGTTTTATTTTACTATAGTGTATAAAAAGTAGGTAGCAATACGCAGTCGAAATATACAAAAGATAGCACTTGCAGAAATCAAAACATCTTTAACATAACAACAGATCTTTATTAAACAATCATAACAGCAGAGAATGCTGCTAGAGAGATCGCTCTGTTATCAATTTTGCATAAAGAATGTTCCTTCTACTCACAAAAAACCTGCGTTTAAATAATCTCTTGGACAGGGTACGGAATCTTGTTGAACGATCGGTGGATTTCAAATATTAATAGAAATGCAACCATAATTCGTTCATATTCTAAAGCTATTATTTTTATTTACAAGTCTCCAAATGCTCTCCAAGTTTCTTCGCTAGAATCAGAGACCATTATCCTGGCATCCAATATCCATAAAAATATTTCTAAAATTCTCTTATTTTTTTATGAAATTAATAGAGAAAGGAAAAAGTATCAAGGATTACTAAAAATATGAAATGAATATTGTTAATTGGAATAAAGAAATAAATATTATAATGATTTGCATAAATAAATCAACTATCATTTCCTAAGCACGTATCATTAAATATTTGAGTCTTAAAGTTGCTAAAAGCACAAGATCAACATATAAGTCATATTAATAATGAGACCGTTGACAAAGTTCGAAATGTAATATCATTAATAAGGATAACAATTACAAATTGCAAACCATAACATTATAGTGACAGGATCAAAATTAACATGATTGCTTTCTTAAATGAACTTCCCTTCAAAGCCGCCAAACTAATTAATTCTCGCCACGGAATTAATCATATTCCGCCGTTAATCGCTGTTGAAGGTGAGACGCATAATTCTGTCTGAGCAAGTGCTGAGCAAACAGAAACGAATTTTACGTTGTATCATTTTCATAGTTAATATTCAATCTGTATTGTATTTTTCTAAATGTTTCAACAATCATATCTCTCAAATGGATGATATATTTTGTTTTGTCTTGTTCTATGCAAATAAACTTTGTAAAGCCATATGTTTGTTTGAAATTCGGATAGATTTATGTAATTGTTTATTGTTTGTTCAGTTAGTGCGTCTTGTACTGTGTTGTGCTTTTAAATGTTTGCTTTCACTTAAGAGAATGAAATTGCTAAGGGTTGCTATCTTCAATTCAACAGCTATTGTTCATCGATTATATTCACTCCTATATCAAATTGAATCGCCGGCGTTTTTGCATAGGGGTTAGCGCATCTTTCCCGTGATCTGGGCGTCCCGGATTCGAATCCCGGTTCGGTCATGGGTGTTCTATCTGTGAGGTGTGTGAATGTGCCCCGCTGTAAAAAGGGGTTGTGCAAGCGAATGTGTGAGTTTCTTCTTCATATGAGCTAGACGTCAGACTTCTGCCCTCAGGTGCTTAAGGGTTTTTACCCGCAGAAGCTACTGCAGCCCCTTTCCGTGGTAACGCGGACACGACATCATCATCATCATTACATTGAATTGTTTGATCTGAGAGTGCATTGACAGATTGTCGTGAGAGGGTTTTACTCTCTTGTATACCTAATATAGAGAAAATATAGTAATCATAAAAATATCGATTTCGAGATTTTGACGAATCTCTAAACTTTAGACAACTCTGAATTTAAAAAAAACACATTTTTAAAAAATATCCACCTGTCTGTATGTTATAAAAATAATTCAAAAACGCAGTACAGTTGAAATTTGGTATTCTGCCTTAATAAAAAATTTGCAGATTTCTGTCGAATTTTAAGTTAATTCTATTCAAAGGAAGTCCACATTTCCGGTTGTTCGAATATAAGTTAACACGATAATTAGAAAATGAAGAGAGCTAGCTAGGTAAAATTCAGTGCCTAGATTTAACATTTATAATGTAGGCAACTGTCAAAATGTGAGCCAAATTCAACTACGGGTTGACTGTCAGTCGGTCTGTAATCACAGAAACGTGTAAACGCGATAATTTAAATAAAAAGGAAATTTGGCATGGGATTTTATGACGACAAGGGCAGTTTTGTGTCAAATTTTTGTTAAAATCTGTTGGAAAAAACATTTATGAAAAGCAAAATTCAATTTCTGGATGTTACAAATACATGCCATGGATTAGTAGCGAAATAACTCTCTAAGGATCACTCGAGAGATTCAGTAAAAATGCTACATTCATACCAAAAGTTAATATTTTGCAATTATTGTACACCAAAGCCATTCAAAGCGCTCCCTTGGCATGACACGTTTATTAGAAACTATGTGAGAACGTTTTGGAAAGACCCCTCCAACTGGTTTTGTTTATTGAAACAATAGAGAAATGGGAAAGTTGTCTTGGTCTGAGTCATAGGAATTTTTAGTGCCTCATTAGCATCTAGAAGAAGGGGGATTTGTATGCATAAGCCTTAATGTGTTGCATATTTGTATTTTATTAAATTCTAGCCTCTTTGGCAATCACATTTGTTGGATGAGAATTAATGGCAGTGAATGAATGCTATACTGTTCGAATTAATTGAGACAAATATATTAAAAAAACAACAACAACATTTTTTTTTAAATCTTAGCTTTTAATTATTATATAACCTTAAGTAGACTCATAAATCTTTATATTATTACAAAGTTGGTTCTTCTTTAGCAGAATTAACCTCTTCAACACGTCTTGGCTTGACTCCACTAGTACAGCGCACATGTTTTTGACTTCATCATCGTATATTATATGTGAATGTAAGTGTGCTTAAAAGAATTGTGGCTCAGTTTGGGAAACAGGCAGTTTAGTAGAGCTCAGTCAACGTAATTTTTTATGCTGTCAACTTTTAGTTTTAAAGTGTATTTCCTTATGCTAAAGGTAAATCATTATTCTAAAGATATTTTAAAAATGTATTAAATTCATTATTCTAATGGTAAGAGTAAATAACACAAAAACACTTATCACATTTTTTTTAAATTAATTTTTTTTTTCTGTACACTAAAAAATATTAAGGTATACTAATTAATCTTGGCTAATTCCCCAATTGTTTCCCATATTTATATCAAATTTAGAAATTCATGAATATTTCAACCCCACCCCCCTGATTTGTATTAAATTTCGTAATTCATGAATATTTCAAAAAAATCTTCTGCTTCATATCAAATTTCAAAAATTCATGAATATTTCAAATCCAGACCCTGCTTTTCATAAAATTTCAAAATCCATGAATATTTCAAATTCTCCAATTCTTCTTATCAAAATTTCAAAATTCATGAATATTTCAAACACATCCTTTGCTTTATATCTAATTTCAAAAATTCATTAATATTTGAAATCTAGCCCCTGCTTTTCATCAAATTTCAAAATTCATGAATATTTCAAATCTAGCTCCTGCTTTTCGTCAAATTTCAAAATTCACGAATATTTCAAATATTTAACTTAATGCTTAATGCTTCTTATCAAATTTCAAAATTCATGAATATTTCAAATCCATCCTATTTCACTTTATCAAATTTCGAAATTCACTAATATGTCGAATCCACTCCCTGCTTTTTGTCGAATTTCAAAGTTCACGAACATTTCAAATCCTCCCCTGCTTCTTATCAAATTTCAAAATTCACAAATATTTCAAGTCCAACCCTACTTTCCATCACATTTCGAAATTATAAATTATTTCAAATTTACCCTCTTTCTCTTTTTATCGAATTTCGAAAATGTGTACTTGACTGTTATAAAGTATTTTATACACATTTTTACTCCAGCCAATATATTCTGTACCCCTTCTATAATATTAAAAATGTTTAATCTAGATTCTTAGTATCTAAAAATAAAATAAGATAGATAATGATAATATCTATTGCCATTTTGAAATATGTCTAGTTCCCGATGGAATACTTGAGATATATTGATAAGGATCAACTAATAAATTACTGAAGACAAGAAAAAAATCTCTTTGGAAACCATTCATGTTTGGATAAATGAAATAATTTGATATTAATATTACAAATAGCGCTTCCAGAATAGAAATAATTCAATACATTCCCCATAAGAATGCCAAACTTCACAATAATTTCATTCAAAAAAATCATTCAGTGTTCTAGTTCCAACTCTTTTGACCCAGTTTACGCTTGAAATGAGACCATGTGAATATCAAATAACCGTCATCTGTTTCTTTCTGCTCTAGATAAAAAGAAAGCGATTTGTTATGAAAATTCATAATATGAGGACGGAGAATCAAATATATCTTATTTGATTGTAATGGACTGAGCTGGAATGAATGGATCTATTGAATTTGAATTCTTCAGAAGGATCTGCTTGATCCTGGATTGTATGAAAATCTGATTGTTTATATTATACTCCAAATATGCAATTATTAATCTAAATTAGAAAATAATCTTCTGGAAAACTTAAAAAAATAATAAATATTCATTTCGATTGGATTTTATTACGAATGAATCATTTGAAACCATCATATAATGATAAACATATAAATATGAATATCAAAGCACAATTTAAAAAAAAAATCTAAATATTATATAAATGTTGCAATCAATTTCTTCCTAACTATATCTTAATTTCTTTTCTTCTTTACTGTCAAAAAATTCCCAATAACATTGTTACGATATATACACAATTTTGGCAAATATTTAGAATATTTAACATCTTAGACATGGTGTACAATATATTGTGTTAATAATGCTTAACTTGATTTATTTCATTTTAATAATGGCCGAATTTCGAAATGAATTTTTCACACATTGACGTTTTACAGATCCCTTTCATGTTGAAAATGTAGTTTTTTTTATTCTCTTCAGGATTAAATGATCAGGTAATTGATTAATTTAAATAAAATTAGATTCTCACATCATAGAGAGTTTGGGAAGCAAATTGATGTAAATTAATAATAAATTATCGATAAACAAAACGATATGAAGCACCCTTTATACTTTTATTAATGAATTATAAGTAAAAGACTAAAATAAATAATAATGACATTTAAAAATTTCTGTTTTTTTTTTTTTTTGAATATTATTATATGTGTATTTATAAAGAACGGTTTTTTTTTCTAAAACAGTTTAGACAAAGAATGATTTAACTAGAATAATTTTGAAAATAGTCCATCATACCGTATCAAACGATGGGCATCTTAGAAAAGTGTAGTAGTTGACAAATCAAGTTTAGGTATGTAATCACTTTAAAATAATCATTGATTTCAAAACGCTAAATAATAATGCATCCTAATTTGAATAAATAAACAAATTTTTCTTTGAAGTTACAATGTCTAACAGAAAACAATAAAACTTTAACAGTAATTAAGTTCTTTGGCATGTTTGTAAATCATTGCATACTAAACACAAAAAGAAAAGCCAATAAAACCGGTAAAATATTCGATTTTGAAATAAACCTGTAAAATCTTCGAATTGAATCTCAACATTACAACTCCTTCGAATCCTGAAAAAATTTTTTAAGTATTATCTCTATATTTGCCAATTTGTTCTTTTATGTTTGATCAAGACAATTCGAAAATATAATGGCGTAAACAAAGGAAAATTTGCTCTCAGTATACGCTAATACTAATGCCATTGAATAAAAGTTATATTGACAAACAAATTAAAGAACAGGCTTGTTGCGATTGAAACTAGGGAACGTTTTATTAATGTACTTAAAATTATCAAAGAAACAAAAGGAAATCAATTCCCAAGCCCAGTTACTTCCCCGATTTCGCCTATTTTTCTTTCACATGAAAGAATTATCACAGCATATGGAAGATAACACCTAGATATGTCATAATTAGTAATTTCTTGTCAATCAACATCCACTTTCCAAGAGAAATATCAAAAATGATTACGGTCTAAAGGATCAACGGTTCTCCCATTCATAATCCCCAAATATATATATATTTAACTAACTACTTTTTATTTAATTAATTCTACGAACGCTCTAGAAAACTCATGGTTCTCTCTCAACATTTTCTCACTTACCTTAAATTCCAATTTTTTAAATTAATACGTGGCAAAGAAATTTCAATCATAATTTCATTATAAAATCACTGAAATTACTGAGAGGAAAAATTTCGGTCTCTTGCACTTGTATCGAGATGGAAAAGGATGTCAGTTTTACCATCACTTCTTGTATATAAAATATCTCCTATAGTTAAAATGACAAAGTTTCTTCTATTCGGCTACGAAGCTGCTATTGTGTGTATATATATATATATATATATATATATATATATATATATATCGTTTATATTCCCTTTATATTCCCTTATAGTAAGGTTAAATTATACTAACCTACCAACAGAAAAACCAACCAAAGAACTTGCACAAACTTAATCCAAACCTATCCTATATAATTCTCTCCTACCATGCCGTTCGCCAAAAATAAAAATGCGATACATCTGGACGCAACAACTCGCAACACAGACTAATGACTGAGGTTGTCCACGTGTTCGCCCTCGAGTAAATATGGTGTCGTGGTAATTGTCACCTTCGCAGAGAACTCTTCGACGAAAAAGTAATTAAGCCAGAATTCCAGCAATAAAGTTCCTGCTGAATTGTTGTCCGAGTGTTGGAACTAATTTATGTTTGCTTTCTTTGGCGGCTGGAGGATCTGAGAATACTCCTCCTGTGTTTTCTTTCTCGCTGCTTTATGGTCTGCCTCATACTGCAATTGCGATGTTTGATGGATATTGAATTTGGAAAGGGATGTCCTCGAAATATTAAAAAAGAAAAGGGGAGATTTTAAATTAAAATTGTGAGAATTAATTATTTTTTAAAGCAAATATTTTAAAGCGTTCGGACGAATGTTTAGACGGTAATAATATTTTCTTAAAGTGCATTTGAGATGAAATTTGTTTTTTCGGTAATCAGAAAAGATGGGAAAATTATGACTTAAAATTTATTATTTCTTAGTTTTATTTAAAGTGGAAAAATAAACTACTCTTATTACGAATTTAAGCATTTATAGTAAAATAATTTATTTTAGTATAATAAGTTTGAAATAATAATTACTTTAAAAAAAAAATTGGCAACAAAAATCTGAGCTTTTAATCTCATGTTATTAAAAAAATCATAAATATTATTGCATTGCTATCGGATAAAGAATTTCCGTTACAAATCTTTAATTTAAACTGGAAAAATAAACTAATCTTTATACGAATCTAAGCATTTATAGTAAAATAAATTTCTTTTATCATGAATAGTTTGAAACAATAATTGCTTTTGTAACAAAAATCTGAGTTTTTAATCTCATGATATTCGAAAAATCATAAATATTCTTACATTGTTATCCAATACAGTATTTCCGTTATAGTTTTCAATGCTATAAATAAATTACAAACGCGTTATGAAAAATAGAAAGCCATGTAGTATTTATTATATTTTGGGATGATTTATTGTTTATAAATGTATTTATCCCAAGTATATTATTGTTTATAAATGTATTCCGTTGCAGTTTTCAGTGTTATAAAGATTATTGTTGCGTTATGAAAAGCAGAAAAGCATGTAGTATTCATTATATCAGGATATTTTATTGTTTATAAATGTATATATTCCAAATATATTATTGTTTATAAATGTATATATTCCAAATATATTATTGTTTATAAATGTATATATTCCAAGTATATTATTGTTTATAAATGTATATATTCCAAGTATATTATTGTTTATAAATGTATATATTCCAAGTATATTATTGTTTATAAATGTATATATTCCTAGTATATTATTGTTTACAAATGTATTATGTTACAGTTTTTAGTGCTATAAATAATTATTGATGCGTTATGAAAAATAGAATGGCAAGTAGAATTTATTATATATTAGGATAATTTATTGTTTCTAAATGGATTTATTCCATGTGTATTATTGTTTACAAATGTATTCCGTTACAATTTTAAATGCTATAAATAATTATTGTTACGTTATAAAAGTAGAAAGGCGGGTAGTATTTATTATACCTTGGAATAATTTATTGTTTATAAAAGCATTCAATTAAAAAAAATTCTTTTCTGAAAGTAAAAAAAAAAAAAAAAAGCTTTTTTTTCTTTCGTTTCATGGGTTCCATTTTTATTCCATAACGAAAAATAATCTTTTTTATTGAATAAGACGTTGCTCTAGCAAAACACGTATAAGTACAAATCATATATATCTTTAATTTCAAAAAATTAGATCTAGTATCTAGTAGATCCTGTTTTATTAACGAATTTCTTTCATATCATTTGAATTAATTTTGTAAGGAGATGTAACTTATTTTTCATTTCATGTAAGAAAAATGAAATTTACAGACCCAAAATGAATTTCTTTTTATGTTTGTCCCCTTTTTGGAAAAAGAATTTTGCCTTGTTATAGTGTGCCATTTATATTCTAATGTTCAGTATCAGATTGTATAATCAGATATTTTTATTAGTACACTTTTTAATAAGACTCACTTAGGGCTTTTTAATCTATAGTCCAAAAATTTCAAATAAAACATACTGATTCTTTAAATAATAATATTAGGAACTTTCTTCCTTTATTCATTCAAAAGTTTGCTAGGCTAATTCAATCTGAAAAGTAATCATCTCTTATCCATTTAGCAATTTCAAAGAACATATTTTTTCAGTGTTAACAAAAATAAATAATAATAATAAAAGATTATTAAACTCAAAATTGGAGCTAGAAGTCTTTTCAAATTTTAAATTTTGCTTCGAATTTATTAAAAAAATTTCAATTTTTACAAAAATATTATTAAATTAAAATTTAATTTACCTACATCTACTGATGAGGACAAGCTGTAATGACAGAGACTGGCTAGATATCGTTAAATCCATGTGAAAGGTTATAAAAGAAAATTATTAATATCGTTTTGGTACTTTCTCAACATCACTTCCAAACCCCCATATTTAAGATCATATTTGATGTTAAAACTTGATAATCAAAAACATTCATGATAAATATATAAACTATAAACACCTATCGTATCTCTTCATAGATATATAAAGATAGAATAGATAGATCTCTTCATAGATAATTCAGAAGGACAGGATTTTGAAGCTTGATGGCAAAATGAAAATACAATATTTGCAAGCATAAGTGTTTACAAGAACACCTTTAAGCACTTTTCACGCAAATATGTTGATTTGCAGATTTTGTAAGATTCAATATAGATATGCAGTTACGTTAATAATCTTTTTCTGTTTAAAGATATTAATTAGAACATGGAGCAGTGTAAACAATTTATAGCAAACAATGCATTGCAATCATGTGTGGAACTCATACCTTATCAAAATTCAACAATAAACATTAACATTAAAACATTAATCTAAGCTTTAAAACGGATTCATTTTTTTAAACTTAATTGCACATGTTTCTTTATCCATTATGATAAAGGATAATGTGCATATGTATGCTAACATTCTATAAATCACACGTATTTCTATAAATAACTTAAGACCTAATCTATACCTAATTTTATTATTCTTAGATCATGAAAATATCTACTGATAATAAAGAATAATGTGCATGTATGTGCTAACATTCTATAAATCAGACGTATTTCTATAAATAACTTAAGACCTAATCTATACCTAATTTTATTATTCTTTGTTCATTGAAAATATCTACTGATAATAAAGAATAATGTGCATGTATGTGCTAACATTCTATAAATCAGACGTATTTCTATAAATAACTTAAGACCTAATCTATACCTAATTCTATTAATATTTGTTCATTAAATATATCTAGTGATGGTAAAGAATAAAATGCATGTTTATCGCAACATTCTATAAATCAGACCGTTTTGTTTAAAAATTTTCAAACGTACAAATGTATTTCGAATAGTAAAAATTTGCACCTGAGAACTTTTCTTAAAGATTTTAATTATAATTCTAATTAATTTAAAATAAAGGGGAATTTCGTTTTTTTCTGCAATAGCTACTTATATTATTATCTCATGAAATGATATTTGTGTTAATTTTAGATACGAAGATGTCTTCTTAATTATAGCATTTTAATTCATGCGCAAAGCTTTTCTCGATTTTTACAAATTTTTTTTAATTAATTTATTTATTTGGATATTTTAGTGCAATTTTCAACAGCAGATTACATTGCTAGACGAAAGTTTGACCGCTTTCAAAGTTTTTCAAACTGTGATTTTTCTTATTTCATTGTTAAGATTTGTTGAGAAATAAAGAGTTTTGCAAATTATCTGAGCAGTACAGTCTGGGATCCAGAAACTGAAGCTTCATCAATGCAAAAAACAATGTTCAATTGGAAATGTATTAATATATTCTTAAGTTTCTAAGGCCATTATGATATAATTGGACTCACCTTCATTAAGAAAATTCTTAAATTTAACAGATTTTATGCGTGAAACCATTAAAATAAACCAATTTAATATCTTTGATTATTTGATGGCTAAAAAATATTTCATTGAAAGGATTATAAATATAATATCATACATAAGAGATTTAGTTGAAATTAAACACAAAATGTATTTCCAGCGAGCCAAATGATTGCAATAAGCGGTTACATTTTTTTAAAAAAATACATTGCAGCTTTCAAATATAATAATTCGATTTTAAATCTAAAATCCAATAATTTATTCTTACCAAATTCATGCAACTGCACTTTCGTTTCTAAGTATTTCTATTTTAATAATTAAAAAAGTGAAAAAAAAACAACAGTACATTTTTGAATTTAAAGAAAAAAATGTATTCACAAAAAAAAAAAACACTCAACAAATAAGCACCTCTAAAACTGTTTAAAAATTAGTTTCAAGTTAGTAAACATTATCTGGAACATACAACGGAATAAATCATTTTAAACAAACTTCATGCATTGTATACATCACACGTATGCATGTCTTTCGAAAGGTCACAAGGTCAAATATCGCGACGCCTGACGTCATAAAGAAAGCACGTCAAACGCACGTCTTAAAATCCCGCCATTTCCCCGATCATCGAATTACCTGGATGAAAGAGAAGTATAAATAGCGCCGGTGAAATTATTCTCGCAAAATCCATAGCTCTTCGGGAGGGAAAACGGATTGCGTCTTGCAAACCTTTGTTTGGGTTGCTGAACTAGTTAATTGGAAACTTTTTGGTAAAAGGAAGCCGTTCTTTTTTCAATATTACCGGTATGAATGCGAGGTAATTTGGAAGGGAAATTTGTGGGGTTTTTTTAAGTCTTTTTTTTTTGTGTGTGTGTTTTCTAATTTTTAGTACTTTTAAAAGAAAAATGGCGAAAAAAAAAAGGAAGTGTTAAGGAAAAGAAATTAAATCCGTCCGGTCTTTTAAATTAGATAAGAAAACGATAACGATTTTTTTTTTCTGGAGAAGATGGTTATTGCATTAAAATTATTTAGGATGCTTTCTATTGTGAAGCTTAATTATTTAATAAAACTTGAAAAGAAAAAAAAAAGAAAAGTTTGCTTTCTAAATTTCCTTTTGCATAAATTGAATATAATGAAAATATTCATTTAATTTTTAGTGAGTTTCTTTTTTCATACGTACCAGTCTTCTTTTTTATTATTTATTTATTTTTTTTATTTTTTGAAATTTCTTAATTAATTTATTTGAAATCTTATTTAATTTTTTTTCCATTTTTTTTGTCTAATTTAGAGTAAGTATATGCGGATAAGTATTCCTTATGATTTCTTTTTTTATTATTTCTTATGATTTATGATTTCCTTTTTTTTTTTTTTTTCAAATTCATTTTGAATAACTTCTTTTTTTTTTAGAGTAATAAAATTTGCTGTCGATATTAGACGAACAAGCAAAATATTGACTAAACCTGTTTTTCATTTATACATACAGGCTATTCTAAAATTTTATAAAATACCTTTTTTTTTTATTCTTTTTCATCTTTTGTATGAATGCTTCAATATGTAATGAATTTTGTCACAACTTTCTATTTCAGACATTGCAGTTCACAATTGAATGGGAATTACAGTTTATTAAACATTATTTTGGATTTAATCCTAAGGTTACATAAAACCGCTGTAAAAAAATGTTTAGAAAAATAAAAACTGTAAATTAATACTATTATCGAATAAAAGCATATTTATGTTAACATCTATCTATTTGTGTTCACAAACATGAAGATATGTAACAGATGTACAGGATGGCTTCACATAAAAGTATATCAATTCTATAAGAACAAAAACCAATTTCTAACAAGAAAATGTATTAATATATTATTACTTTGATTTATTTCGTGTTGCTAAGAATGAAAGTGTATAAATTGTATAATCGATTTGTCATTCAATTTCATACATGCTTTGAAATTTCAAAATCTTTTATTCAAAATCATTTATATATTTCTTTTCTAGAATCTTCTTCTTTCAAAATCATTTATATATTTCCCATAATAATTTAGTAATTCGTATTCAAAAATACATATAAAATGGCATTTAATCGAAAAATTTAATTTATTCAAAACTAATAAAATTATCGTAGAAGTAAATTTAAGAAAAAAAATAAATATATCAAAACTCTATTATGTTTACGGAGATAAAATGTAAGAAAAAGCAAAAATATGAGATAAAAATTAGTTACTCTTAATAAAAAGTATTTTTTAAAATTTTTTACATTTATTGAATATTAATTTAATGCAATAAAAATTTGAAATCATTGCCCTTCTAATGCCACCCGATAGAGAATTTGTGAAACAATAAAATTTGTGTTTAAAAAATAAAAAATAAATAATTAAAATAAAATTCCACTTGTTATACACTAATAAAAATGTGTTTTTAAAAAAAACTGTTCTCCAGAAAATGTACTGTTAATACATTATAAATCCCAAATATCAAAAATTATAAAATGCAATAGAATATCAACACTATGAACTGTTTTTTAATAACTAAATGATATTCATATTTCCTAAAAACGGTTGAGACTTTATTTAATTACAGTTCTAAGTTGCAGGATCCATTTCAAAATAGTTATATTTTTGTTTCAAAATAGGATGTTTAAATAACTAAACTAACTTGTATAACTAATGCAAAAAATAGATTTTAGTCATTAAAAAATATATTATTAAATTTTTATTGTAGTTATTTGTTCCATAAAGCATGAAATAACACGCCATTGATTAGAATCTTGCAATTATATCATCGAATGAATACATGTGTGTTTAAACACCAAGTAGACTAAATTAAGACACACAATTGGATGTTGTGAAATATTAATAAACGACCCATATACAAAATAGAGTTCGAAATAAATTAAAAAGTATTTTGTAAATTCAGTAACTTTTTTTTTTTAGAATTTAGGTATAATTTAATAAAACCAATTGCATCTATACCTTATATTGCTTTCTCGTGGTCTTTTATAATGCAAAAAATACTAAAAGAAACTAAAAAATACTAAAATTAAGAGAATACTAAAAAAATATTATTTTCAGTAGCTCGAATAATTATACAAAAAAATATAAAATAATGCATTTGAAAATTAATGCTTCTAAAGTAAAAGCTAAAAATGAAGATCCGTGATCCATTCATAAAAAGAGATAAAATATAAATGGTAATAAATAAACTATCTTATTAATTAATAAATTAACAATTAATAAACGGAAATATTAATAAACGATCTATTTACAAAATAGAGTTTGAAATAAATTAAAAAAGTATTTTGTGAATTTAGTAACTGTTTTTTTATTTTTATTTATTTATTTTTAAGAATTTAGGCACAATTTAATAAAACCGATTGCATCTATACCTTACATTACTTTCTCGTGGTCTTTTTTAATGCAAAAAATACTAAAAGAAACTAAAAAATACTAAAATTAAGTAAATCCTAAAAAATATTCTTTTCAGTAGCTCGAATAATTATACAAAAAATATAAAATAATGCATTTGAAAATTAATGCTCCTCTCGTAAAAGCTAAAAATGAAGATCCGTGGTCAATTCATAAAAAGAGATAAGAAATAAATGGTAAAAGTTATTTGTCCTATTCCTTTTTGCTATACGACAAACCTTTCTTCTATTGTATTGCACTTCTATGTCCCTAATTACCTTATTGTTGCGAGGCTATTAATTGGACTGCTATGGAAGTTCCAGTGTAAAACAGGAAAAGACCATATAAAGGAACAATAATACCGTTATCATAAAATACATTAAGGTAAAGCAATTAATTAATCGAAGCTGAATGTTTGAAACATATGCTACGTATCTTTGTTATTGGATTTTATTAAAATGCTTCGAAAAAATATTATTATTTATTATATTGTTTATATTATATTAACAGGCCTGCTCTAAAATTTAAAAAAAAATTACATATGCAAGCCTTTTTGTGAGTTTCAGTTTTGCATATTTTTCTATGATTAAATAGTATATATTTAATTCAAATACAACTATGCAAAGAATTTATTAATGGATTTATTAAAATATTTACATATACTCTCTCTTTTGCAATTTTGTTAGATGTTTTGGCTAAAACATATGATTGAAACTATCAAACATTTATTGTCGATTAATTCTAACTTTTAAAAAGATAATATGTATCCAGATGATGAAGCATATATTATTCAATATATATGTGCGTATTCACATATCAGCAAAAAATGAAATATACAAATATATATTTTTGACATTTCCAATTTTTTTTTAGTATGGGAAATTTAAACACTGAGTTAGATATAAATTTTTTGCTTTCTAACGCAATTATAATTTGCTTTTTTGATGCGAATTTCTGCTGATTGACGCGATTATACAACAATCCGCTTATAACTGGTCAGGTGGCCTTATTTGATGAATCATTATAGTTTGAAATTCATGTCTAAGTGCAATATTTAGGGAAATAATGCATGTTACCAGTACATGTAAGAATGTTCAAAATCTCCCTCTAAAGAACTGCGCATAAATAAAACAAACTTTTTACATTCATTATTTAAGGCGTAAAAGAAACTAGTCAACATTCGAAACTACAAAAGTTAATTAAATATTCCATTAATTAGAAATTATCTAAAAACTTGCCATTTTTTAAGCCCCTCGGAAGACATTATATCCCAAGAAATATATTTACACTAATTTAAAATTCAAAATGAGAGTAAAAAATTCAATCATTCCAACTTGATTCCAATGTATTTTGAAAATGTTTATGGGTTTTTGAAAATTTATTCAATAGATGCAATATATTTTGAAGTAGCAAAGTTTATAACGATACCGTTACAAGGAAACGGACAGTCTTTAAAGTACTCCATCTCTATTTTTTTAACGATCTTCCATTTTTAAAATACTTTCAGACAACCCTTTTATTGGCTTTGAAAGAATTTATACAATGACAATTTATTTGTTGTGATATTTTTTTGAAAATATAACACCATAAAAAGTTTTATATTAGCAACAATAAAGTGTGCAGAATTGTAATAATATCTTTCAGTTTAAAAACTTTTATTATTTATTTTTTATTTATTTATTTATTTTCAGTTTAATTTAATTATTTATTTATTGAAGAGCAAATATGCATGCAGAGGCAGGTTTTAAGAACACAGCAGAATTCTTGAAAAACAATGAAATAAAAGTTTGAAGGCAGACGATTTTTTTGGGGGGAAATATTTATGTTAATTTATTTTTGTTCCTAATTGAATCCACGCATTTAATAAGACTTGTTTCACTTCAATATCTGAGAGCAATTACTAATTAATTACTTATATAAATAACTTTTAGTAGATTTATCTATAAGAGGTTCTTAAAAAACGTTTGGCCCAATTTCCATTCTTATTTTAATTAAAAAAACACTTCAGATGAATAAACTTTGTGTGATGTAAAGCTTTTAAAAAGTACGTTTTCTTCCATTTAAATATTAGATATGATTTTAATCTTGAGCAATTCCGATCGTATCAACTAATCGTGATAAAAGACTAAACATTATTTATTTTTTCAGAAGCTGATTATGGATCATTATTGTTTGCATGGTGAGCTCGAGCACAAAATGAATTCGAAAGCAATTTTCTGAAAATCAATTACTCCAGAACTTGGCCATGTTTTGGATCCAATAATGTTGATAATATTTATTATATGAAACGATATTTATTGAACGGAAAATCTAATTTCAGATTACTTAATTACTTTGGAAAACATTAACAAAAGATCCCAACGTCTCT
Organism: Argiope bruennichi; assembly: GCF_947563725.1. Taxonomy (NCBI): domain Eukaryota; kingdom Metazoa; phylum Arthropoda; class Arachnida; order Araneae; family Araneidae; genus Argiope; species Argiope bruennichi. Next base: position 37,429,486 of record NC_079161.1, on the reverse strand, counting down.
TTTTTTCATGGTTCTATTATTTATTGACTTCCAATTTATGTAGTACTTTGGAAGAGAGATATAAATTTTGGCAACACTGTACTGTTATTTGATATTTTTTTTCCATTTGCATAATTAATCCAGTACACGAAAAAATAGGCTGAAATTACTTTGTCCTAGATCATTTTTCAGCAACAATCCTTCGAAGTTCCTAATGTAATTATGTTCAGAAACTAATGAAATTAATTTAATGAATCACCAATAACAGGTCGAGAAATCGAATTAGTCTGAAAAAATTGGGCTTAGAAAAATGCATTAATGTTCGCGATATAATAAAAACAACTGAGTAAATAGCTCGATTCACTTGTTTGAAAAAAATTACAGATTTTTTTTCCTCCACATTGGAAAAAAAAATAACGCTTGATGGTTTATGGAGTTTTTTTCTCATGTTTATTGATCGCATTTCAACATTTTACTTCTTTTTATCTGATGATTTCTTTCAGCTAAAGAGTGGTTGACTCTTCAGATGTGTTATATGCAGACTTATTCAATTAGATGCAGATTTAAAATATTTATTTCTAATGATTGACATTAGATACAAAGGGAAAGTCCGGTATAAAGAGAACTGTTGCGCGAAGTTGAATATTCATTCCGTATTATAATTTGCTCCGTTTTTCCCTTAAATTTTATGATAATATTTAAATTTTGTTCCCTTAGTTTATATATCTAAAAGATCATTCAGAAAAAAGTAAAACTTAATAAAGCTGAAAAGCAAATCTGAATTTGAATATGGAAGAGAAATCCCGAAGTTCTTGGAAAATACAAAATACAATGATCATTTGTCATATTTAATACAATATTGAGAATGTATATGAGGGATATTGAGTAACTAAGTTTTGTTTCTAATTTTTACGCTTTTTATGCTTTCATGATTTCACACATGCATTTGCACTTTGTTGAATGACTGATAAACAATATAACTTTAGATCCCTGAGTATTTCGCCAGCTGCATATTGAACATTTAAAATGTTTTAAAAATTGAATATTCTGCCTCATGCTAATTCCAATCTGTCATTTGCTTTCTCAAAATTAGGAACACAAGATCAATTAAAATTCACAGAACAAATTTGTGAATTTAATGGACAGAAAACGATGAGTGATTCGATAGTACGAAGGTGGGTACGAAGTTTCGATGAAATGCATGAAAATGTTCATGTTGAAGAAAAAAAATAGGTGTGGGGGGGTATATGAAGAATGATAGTTTGTTTACAGAACTTGACCTAAAGATTAAGGAAAATCAACGGTTAAGCATTACGACACTGCTATTGCATTTACCGTTCACTTCATCCTCGCAGACAGCATACATCTGTGACAAAGGCATGCTAAAGCTCGTGTCCTGCTAAAATAAATGGTTCAAAGATTGTAACAACTAAGTTGAAAAAGAGCATAGTTAATCTATTTCTTTATGCAATAAAACTCTTTCTCTAATAACAGTTTTTTTTATTCCTTAACGGAACTTAGTTCCTGGATTCTCTACAATTTGTCCTTTCAGCCAGTAATGCAATTGTGGAAAGAATATATTTATTAATATCAACTCAATATTCGGACAAAAAAATATTGATTGCCAATTGAGACAACTGAGGCAATTTAAATTTATCATTATAATTCTTAAATAACTTACGCCTAATTTTATAATTATGCGAAGAAGAAAATCATATAATTAAGAAAGTAAAATCAGCTTTAAAATATGTCTGGCCTAAAAGAAATTAATCTTGCATCTCTTATTATTATCCTACGTGATTACCTGATTTATTTATGTTTTATTAGATTGTTTGCCTATTATTGATTCTTTTTTATTTGATTAAGAGAAACCTTCATCTACCCTTTTTTTATGTTTAATTTATTAAGGTTCTAAGCATTCCCATATCAATGATTGCCATTATGGCAACCCAAATTATATAGAATGAAGGAAAAAATAATTATTGAAATTCTTAAGCATCAGAAATTGAAGGCCTTTGGTCACCAAATGTTAACTAACTATCCTTAGTAATCAGTATACCCACGAGGAATATTTGTTGTGTAATAAAAGTAATGAATATGTCGTATTTATTACTTACTTTTAATTATCACTATGTATATAAATAAAAGTAAACGCAATTCCAAAGTTAATGTCTAAAGAAAGTACATTTATCATAACTTTAACAAATGAAAAGAAACTATCCAATTATTTGTTTTCAATAATAATGCTTGTTTGAATATTACTATAAGGAAATAAAATATTACTACGAATAATATGTAAAATTGATTTTTAAAATTTATTAAAATTAAAGAAAAGTAATACGAATCAAAAATAATCATAAATTGAATAATAGTTTTTTTTTTTTCAAATTAAGATTTTGCAAAAATCGATTACCATGTTGAACTATGTTCCAAAACTATTTGAGGGAAAAATGCCTTGTTTTCACTATTTTTCTAATTGAACGAATAAACTCTGAAAATTTCGAAATATTACTCAAAAGGGCAAATTCCCATGTTTCACTATATCAAATGTGATAATTTTATAATATGGAAACCGACTGTCCTGTTTAAAATAAAATATAGATAAATATATAGATCCACTCTCGCTTTATATAACTAGAGTTATTGAGACACATTCCATTGAACAACTGATTCAAATAAAGATAATTTAAACTATCAAACACTTTTCACAATGTTATCAACACTGGTAAATTCGCAACTAATTCAAATTTCGTTATAGCTTACAAGTGACGATATAGTATATTTTAGAGTCTGGACATGCTTCGCTGTATACATAAATATATATTCTGCTTGAAAACGGACGTGCCAGCGGCTAGACAGATATTTCAACCACTTCCTAAGATTAGAAGTGGTGTCACTATCTGCCTTACTCTATGTGAAAAGCGTAAATCTAGATAGGCTGGATGCCATTAAGGAGCAGGATCTAGACTCATAAACCAAGAAATATGCGGCTCGCTGTGTATATCGCTTGAAAATACTGATATAGGAGATAGAGACAGTGTAGGTCTTAGTGTACAGACAAAATACCTTTTATGGGCCGATTTTCTTAGCTAAGACTGTTTAGAGTGACGTAACTTAGATTTAAAGTCTTGGAAATGATATTATCTCGCACGATAGCAAAATGTACGGCTCACTTATGTTTATTTTATAAACGGTGATAAAACTTCATTTTTTCCCCTCAAGAAATATTTTTGTGTTTTTTATATAGTTTCTTATATATTTTGAATCCATGTAGTGTCAATGTATTAACACCCAACCTAATTTAAAATAATTGCTTTTAAATGTTATTAAAATCTCAAAATTAAAATAAATGTGAAATAAAATAGAATTGCGAAAAAAATATTTTATTTCATTTATTTTTAATAAAGATTAGGCAGAAAATAATGAAAAATGCGAGGTTTTCAAATATAGTCAAATATCAAGAAATAAAAAGTTTCGCCTTGATATTCTTTTTTTTATTTGAAAAATAAATAATAATTTTTTGTAGACAAAAGACAAAACATTTTAAATTGGACCGACTTTCACTTTAAAGTTTGATTAATGAGTTGAAAATTCTTAGAAGTTTAAGCAAACAAGCTGATAAATACCTTTTCCTAAATACCTAAAACGAAAAAGAAACACCGGAATGTATTGGAGGTCGCCAAGGAAGTGAAATCTAACTATCTTACAAATAGAACGATATCCGTTAACGAATTTAAAAGTAGCTTAATGCAAAACAGAACTGGTACCTTTACGGAATGAGGTAAATTATATAATTTAACATTGCCTGTTACTTTACTTTCATGGTTGAATTTTTAAATGCGAGCTCTGCTCCAATTTTTGTTTTTTTTTCAGTTTGGATATCTTATATCTTTAAAGTAAGTATGAGCAATTAAAACTGGTAATATTGAACAAGCATTTCTTTTCTTCGTGAAATAACGGTGATTTTATATGCATGACCTCGAATACATTTTTTTTTATCTATTTTGAGCATTCGATTCCCATTGTGGCATGCAGGACGATTAAACCTGTTAATGAAGGAGCGTAATTGTTTTCTGAAATAACAAAAATATTTTTATATGCATCATCTACTTCAACATTTTAATCACTTCTTGACACTAGTTTATCATTGGACATGTAGGATAACTAAAACATGCAATATTGGAAGGGGCATTTTCAAAAAACGATCTTTCATTGCTCTAAATGCACAAAACACCATTTATACATCTTTCAAATAGCTGATATAAATTTATATAATAATAAAAAGAGATGTAATCAAAATTTTAATAAAAATTTTAACTATCACAAATTTTTGCTATTGCAAATTTTTACAAAAAATATTTGTTTTAAAACTTTTTTAGATAATACCAGCTTAGTAATATTTATTACATTGTATTAAAAATAATATTTAAACTTTAAAATTGTCATAAAAGAGAGGAAAATCATATTATGTCATATTTAGAATAAGAATTACATAATTCTTATTCTAATATATGCACATATAGTAAAAGAAATTTTTAATCATTGGCTGATTGATTACCATTCGAAATTAAATAGATCACTATGAATCGAATATAGTTTATTGATTTTTTTCTCATTAGTATTTTGCCAACCAAAACAAGTTCGAATTTTTTTAAATTGTGCCCATTACATCTTTAATAAACAGAGAAATAACTTAATCCCATTCTGGTGATCCAGATTTCATCGAGAAGATGTCGCGGTTTAAGCTGCTTGCACGGGCCAGCGAATTAATCATGCGATGAATGAGCCAAATGTATTTTTTCAGTGTTCACGAGAATCATTTTATTTTTTTCCTATATATTTCATTAACTAGAAAAGAAAAATTTTTCCTAATATTTTTATATAAATTATTTTTTAATATAAATGCTATTTTTTACGCTGTTGTTGAATTGAATATGTGGACAACCATCCATACCATCTTTTAAATCTTCGTTTAAACTAGCAATAGGAAATTCGTATTCTATTAATACATCTACTGTATTATCACAAATCCCCTAATGCTCGAAAGTGATATCTGCTGTCAGGAGATTCGAGTCTTTTTGGCATCGAAAATAATATATAACAAAAGCTTTTTATCCGTTGTGTTGAATTAACAGAATAGATTACTATTACAATGTTTATAGATGATTCTGGACGATGATGAAATGACGTTTAAAGGAGAATCACAGAAACATTGCTTTACTGTATATGTCATTCATAGCTGTATACTCTATAGTTAAAGGTAGCTTTATTATTAAAGGAGAATCACAGAAACATTGCTTTACTGTATATGTCATTCATAGCTGTATACTCTATAGTTAAAGGTAGCTTTATTATTAAAGGAGAATCACAGAAACATTGCTTTACTGTATATGTCATTCATAGCTGTATACTCTATAGTTAAAGGTAGCTTTATTATTAAAGGAGAATATTATTGCTTTACTGTATATGTCATTCATAGCTGTATACTCTATAGTTAAAGGTAGCTTTATTATTAAAGGAGAATATTATTGCTTTACTGTATATGTCATTCATAGCTGTATACTCTATAGTTAAAGGTAGCTTTATTATTAAAGGAGAATCACAGAAACATTGCTTTACTGTATATGTCATTCATAGCTGTATACTCTATAGTTAAAGGTAGCTTTATTATTAAAGGAGAATCACAGAAACATTGCTTTACTGTATATGTCATTCATAGCTGTATACTCTATAGTTAAAGGTAGCTTTATTATTAAAGGAGAATCACAGAAACATTGCTTTACTGTATATGTCATTCATAGCTGTATACTCTATAGTTAAAGGTAGCTTTATTATTAAAGGAGAATATTATTGCTTTACTGTATATGTCATTCATAGCTGTATACTCTATAGTTAAAGGTAGCTTTATTATTAAAGGAGAATATTATTGGTTTACTGTATATGTCATTCATAGCTGTATACTCTATAGTTAAAGGTAGCTTTATTATTAAAGGAGAATCACAGAAACATTGCTTTACTGTATATGTCATTCATAGCTGTATACTCTATAGTTAAAGGTAGCTTTATTATTAAAGGAGAATCACAGAAACATTGCTTTACTGTATATGTCATTCATAGCTGTATACTCTATAGTTAAAGGTAGCTTTATTATTTTTATCTATCATCTATGTAGATAAAACGTAACAAAGAAATAATTACAAAATATTCAGTAAATAGTCTTGCGCAAGAAATGTTTCATTAGTGTAAATAAATAATAAAAACGGTTATAGAGAATTTCAGGGGCAAATTTTTAGTCTCATGATTTGAACACCATTTGATTTGATATACATCGCAAACGTATCTATATGATTAAATAAATATATAAATTATATAATTTTGCCGAAATTCGTTATGTATTAATGAATTATAATGACATATATCGATTCATGTCTAGAACCTCTCTCTTTATTTGTGGTTTTCACTTCTACTGAATAGCATGGAAGCCAACGTTTGAACTATAATAATACATACATCTTTGCTGCGGATTAAAGCGCCACAGTTCATCTCAACAAAATAAAAAGCGCCATCTGGATGAAAAATTATTAAGTACTCACTTATAATAATACTTATAGCCGCAAATAATGGATGCAAAATTATTGAAATATTATTTTTTGCGCATTTCTAAATTACTTCAACCTTCTATACATATGAAATTGAAAGTCTATTTGTTTATTAATTGGAAATTTATACAGTTCTACAACCAATGACCAATTCTGCAACCAATGATTCAAACGAAATTTAACACATATGTTTCTTAGCAACTAGAAGGATTAATTGTGCCATTAAAAATATCTATATGCCTTTAAAGGCGATTAAATGAGGGTTAAATGATTTTAGATTTTTTCGACGTAATTTCTAAGAAAATCACAGAAAAATTATTATTTTTAACATCTTAAAATTCGTAAAATTTATTACTATGTATTTTCGACTATAATGAATTAATATCAATTTCATTACCACATATATTTATCTGCTTTTTAATCAACTCTTCAAAGTAGTTAAAATACAATCGTTATGATTTCCTTTTTCTTTTGTACTTTCTTTTATATGACTTACAAATGTATGTGGTTTGACTTTTCTTGCATACTTATAGAACTAATAGACACACACAAAGTCGGGGGTACAGGTAGTAATATTTTCTAAAAAAATATTTTTTCATTTCTATTAAAATTCAAATATCTATTCAATTTTAATTGTGAGCTGCTCAATATGCCCCAAAAGAATTTTTGGATACAATATTTTATCTTATTTTTTATTAGTTACATAAATTATTTCATATATATCTGCAAAATAGCATTATATTAATGACTTTTCAAAAATTTTCGATAAAGCATAGATATTTCAAACATCGATTATGAATTTACTTTCAGAATATTGCAATTCAAATTTCATTTAGATCTATTAAAAATTCGTGTCACATTTCTAGAAACTGTTCATGATTATGTTCCCTAATTTTTATATACAATTCTGCGGATTGTATGTTATACGATATATTGGTCAGACGGATAAGTCTATATTAACGATATCGAATAACTCTGAAAAAATAATTTCCTAGAGTCTAGACATTGTTTGTTAGGATTGTTATTGACTGTTATCGTCAATGGAATCTAAATCACATTTTATTAACAAAAGGGTCAATAATTGCTTTTATCTTAACCCCACACAATACCTGCTGACACATGCGATCTATACGTGACTCCTTTTTATCTACTAGACTCATAAGAATTATTATTATTATTATTTTAAGAATCGTTTGCCGTATCGCTTCCTTCCATAAAAAGCACTTCATATTTTCAAACAAATGAATCTAATAGTTACTATCACCAAATGCAGAATTCTGCAAAAGGAGGTGAAATTGATAGAAAAAAATTATTTATTTCCTGGAATCATTTTTTTTGTTGTTGTTGTTGACTCAACTTACAAATAGTGCATAATACTTTTGAACTATTAATTGTATAATAAAATTTCAATATAAAGAAAAGTAATTCACATTTATAGTATTGAAAATTGTTTTAAAATTTTTAAATTATTTGGTATATTATTTTAAATTATTTGGTATATTATTTTACATTATTTGGTAATTGTATTTTACATTATTTGGTAATTGTATTTTATTGTTTGGAATTTAGATCAAAATGGTTTTTGAAAATAAAGGGCCCCATAAACCTATCATCGGTAACAAAAAGAATATAGATATTTAATTAAAATAAAATATACGAAAAAAATATTTTTGATAATTTATTTAGTTTTGATTTCGAATAAATCTACTGGGATTCGATTCTTATTATTGCAGCGGTCACTCTACAATAATAACTTTACACCTTCTCTTTTTATGCAACAGATGGCGTTACTTTATTAATGTCAAGATATATTTCCTATGATCCCTCTTGGGGGTCAATCACTATTAGATTGTATTCTAATTGAGTATCCTGTGTTTTCGTGATCCTGTATTTTCTTGTTCTTGTTTTGTCTATTGAATTGTGAAGCTTAGAAAAATAATTAAATAACTGTTCTTGAAACTTGTCTGTTATTTTCATTTATCTCATAATGAAGTTATAGTCTCGTCCTTCTACGTTATCAAGATTTTGTTATTTAGAATTTAGATCACAAAAATTTCTAATAAATAAAGGGCCTCAAGAAGTAATCAACGAAACGTAAATAGATATGTTAATTTAAGAAATGTATCAGATTTTTTTTTTTTTTTTTTGTAATTTTTGGTTGATATCGAATAGGTCTAGAATTTCGATTTTTATTACTACGTTTTTGTTGTTCAGAGTTTAAAGCAAAAATGAGATAGAAGATTTAAAGTACCAAAGAAAAAATTCAGCCAATAAATTCTAATGATAACTGAAGTAAACAATTTTTAAAGAATTGGATCTCAGCCAATGGCAATAAAATAAAACAAACATAATATAGCTAAATTAGTATACGTAATGAAAGTGAGGATTAGTAAAAAATATTTGGTGAATCATTGATGATTTTGAAATAAAGCAGTATTTATTTATGTAAAATACCATTACATATACTTTTGTTTGAAACAAGGAAAACTTTTGCACGGTAAAAAGTTCCTAAATCAACCTGGGGTGGAGTTAACTGAACCATGCGAAAACACGGTAGAAAGAAGCAAATTTATGCAAAGGAATGATGAGGTCTGCAAAAAATTTCGCCTATCTCATTACATCAGAGGATGAAGAAAATATTTTTATTTTCAGAAAAAAGTAAAAGATGAACGTGAGGGCGGTATATACTCGTGTTCTGAGAATTGAAGGACATACTATAAGTTTAATAAAATAATACGATAGAATTAATATAATAAAATATATCTATGAATTGCTTATTTATTTTTTAAAGATAAAAATATCAAATATATATTTATTTACTAGAATTTTTGATACCTTTTTATCTATCACTGTTGCACCAAAATCTTTGGTGCAACAGTAATAGACAAAATTATATAAAAATCAAAGAATATCAAAAAATATTTTTAAAATGATTAAAAAAATATCAAAAAATATCAAAATTATCGACTTATAATGCGAAATTTAATCCATATACATGGTGTTCGAGAATTCTTGAACACCTTATTAAATTATGTTAAAATATTTAGGAATAAAGCTGCTTCTTAGATGCCAGATAATTCTAATACAGCTTACATTATTTTATTTCACAACATTGTTATTTCTCAGAATCCAATAGATGGCGCTATGTATTTTATAGCTATGATTCGATAAGGAAATTTCTTTTAATAGACATATCATGAGATTCTCAAGATTAAAGGCCTTCAATTTTTTTAATGTAGTGTTATTGAACAATTATATGTATTAGATGCTTTTTAATAATTTGCAATAAAGAAAGAAGCATATGACATATTCTATTCAATCTGGAATCCTTTTTGAAAATAAATAAAGCGAATTCTTCAAAATGCATAAAGTAAAATTGCGCATCGCTTTAACATAAATAGCGCCATCTACCGGAAATAAAAATATAAGATAAAACTTTATTAGCCATGTCAATAATGTGTAGCATCAAAAAAAAACATAAAACCTAATTGTTTCTTTAATTTTTGCCATCCTTCCAGGAATTGTCAGAAATTCTATAAATAAATAAATAAAAGCCTCTAACTGGTTTTATTGCTTATAGGAATCTAAATTATTAAGTAAATAATCTTAAAATTTTACTGATAAATATTACGGAGCGTTTTACAGAAGTTAGCACTATAATTAAAAAAATAATTTATTAAAAATTTAAAATGATGCTTCCGATACTTAAGTAAATTATTGTTTAAGCAAACAATATGACAAATGTCAGGATTTATTTATTCAACTGCATTCATTGAAATATATTTGAATAAGATTTTATTAATAATAAAAATTTCCAGTAAGCCCAAAATTTCTATTAAAGTTCCATGTTAGATAAGAACTTGACTGTTGCCTATTAAAGATCGATAGGTTTTTAAATTTACTATTCAAAATGGCTGCCTTCATGTTCACATATTTAAGCAGCCACTTCAATGTTTATTTAAATATTTTTACGAAAAATTTTATTTACCTACTAAGAAATTAGTTTTTCTGGTTTTTAAACCTTGTTTGTTACAGTCTGACATTTTTCAGGAAGCTTTGAGGTTTTAAAACTCTTTAATAAAACAGATTTTCGCATATTAATTAAATATAAAGTTATTAACATAATCTTTGTTGTAATAATTTATATGAAAGAATATCTTTCACACTAAAAACCTTGTTAAGTGATTGCTTTAACTTTTATTATTAATTATGACATACAAATTCAAAAATTCGGAAGCATAAGAAAAGCTTTAATGACCTCAGATAAAATAATGAAGTTTGTATTAGTTACAGAAAGAAATTAATTTTATCAAGAATAACCCTGGGTATGTTGTTGTAGCTAAACTTGTACGGAATAAAATAAAATTTATTACGGACAACATCATTAATAGTATTTTGTGTTTCCTCCTACTAAAAATTACATATCATTAAAGTAAGGATAAGTTTAATAATTAAAGAGAAAAAATTAGTCATAATAAATTGATATACAATTTATTAAGTCTTATTTACTTCATATTACAGCGGAGTAATAAATAAATTTATTTTTGCTTGTAAATAATTGATGTTCGTGTTCATAGTACTTCACCTAAAGCAAATATGAAAAAAAAATTGCTGATATAGAAAGGAATTTGTATAATATTTTAAATGGTATTTTATAGGCATATTTTACATTAGCTCTCACTAAAGTGGCAAATACGCTTACTTATACTGCATTATTAAGTACACAGTTCCTCTTAACACTCTTTAGCTGCTTAATTAGGTATTACAATTATTTAAAACGCAATCTTTGTACTTTCTCATAGATGTAGTATAGAGAAAGTATAGTAATCATTAAAAAATTCGGACTTCAGATTTATACGAATCTCCACGTTTTAGACCTTCCAGAGTTCGAAAAACACAGTTTTGGAAAATGTCCGTCTGTCTGTCTGTGACAAAAATAACTCAAAAACGCTTTCAGCTAGACGGTTCAAATTTGGTTTAAGTGCTTTACACCAAATTATGAGAGTTTTAGAGAATTTTGAGTAAAATCCGTTCAGGAGAAATCCGGCTGTTCTAATATAAGTTAACATGATAGCTACAGAAGGAACAGATATTTGTAGGACTCAGGAATCACTACTATTTTAGAACGCATATTTAATTACATTTAGGGACAATTACATCAACATAAAAGAATTGAACATTAAATAGATTTCGTCGAATACGTCGCGTCTTTCGTTCAGAGACAAGTCTCGTCTCACACGTCTAGACTTTCGTTCAGATCCGTCTGATCTCACACGTCTTTACTTTCGTCCAGATCCGTCTCGTCTCACAATTTCTTCAACACCGATCCACACTGCGTCAGTCCACAAGGAGTTGGTATCCAAAAGATTTATTGTAGCACGTCAAATTGCTCTACGTCAAATTTCACTCCTGTTTGGCTCTTCTTTCGTCTATGTGCCGGTCTTCATTAAAATCCGGGCCGAACTTCAACCACCTACCACCAAGGACCATAGAAAGTCCCTGGCATCATGTAAAGCGGGCTCTTGTTTAACCACCTCCATTCATTCAAAATGAACAGTGTCCGATGCTCATATTTTACATCTATAGAGTAGACAACTGCCAAATTTTGGACCAAATCCAACAATGAATTTACTGTCTGTCGGTCTGTACTTTCAGAAACATGTAAACGAGATAATTGAAAAACGCAATGACTTAAGTATATCAAATTTGGTATAAGAATTTGCGATTACAAATGCCGTTTTGTGTCTATCGGTTGGTAAAAATCGTGTTTAAAATACTAATTCGATTATTTTCGAATATTATTAATCGTATGCTAAGGATTAATCATCAAAAAAGCTCGCCAAAGATGGCAGGTAAGATTCAGTAAAAATGCTAAATTAATGCCAAAAATTAATATTTCGTAACTATTGTACGCCAATGCCCTGTAAGGGTTTTCTGGCATTAGAAGTTTATAAAAAAATATGCGAGAAAGCTTTGTGGAGACCACTCCTACAGGCTAAATCCAAATTTCTGTTGTTGTTTCTTATTGCACTTGCCATGGACAAGCCCGCTGTTCCGAAGATAGCGATTTAAGTCGGTGGGAGAGCGTCTCTGGTTTTTATAGTAGCGCCAACTAAGGCCAAAAGCACGACTTTGCTACTCACGCATCACTCATGCGCTTGCACAACCCCTTTTTACAGAAGGGCACATTCACACATAGAACAACGGAAGAACAACCATTCCCAAACCGGGACTTGAACCCAGGACACTTGATCACGGGGAAGACGCGCTACTCCTACGCCAGGACGCCGGCATCGGAGCTCTTAATTGTATATCATAAGAATGTGATATCTTATAAGGTTTCCCCCGAAATTGCATACTGCTATTAAATAAGGTTTATCTTATTCTGGAATTGAAATTTTAAAGAGCAAACACTCAAAGTAAAATGAAGCCCTTCGGCACTGGTATTCAATAATAATTAATATATCTAGGTCAAAAAAGCGAGGTCATTATATAAATGTTTGTAATTCAGCTAAAAAAGATTTCAATCACCCCAAACAGCACAAATTTTATCCATAATTTTGTTTCCTTATCATGGCATGTTTGATGAAAACAGTCTCAGCCAAAACGATATAGGGAGTATAAAAATAAATGTATGAATTAAAATTCTATAGTTTTGTATCAAAATAATAGAGTTCCCGCCTGTAAATATTATATCACGCTTCCTGATTAAAATACCATGAAATATACTTTCACGGACTTCGCTAATAAGTTACGTGCGCAAAAATAGACTGATTCAGTTGGGTGTGCTTCACCGAGAAGGGAAATGAAAAAATAATTCATTTCCTTTCTTGTTTTGACGTAGTTTTATTTTGATAACATGCTTGCGTTTTGTCATACTCTCCGCACGCAATTTCCAAATTTATTATTTACTTTTCAGAGTATATGAGCATCGGTTTCTTCTTTGTAAATTACTTTTTCGCGTGTTTTAATCTATGTATGTTGGATCTTCTTTCCATTGCATCAAATGATATATTTGTGTTGTAAATCTTTTACTCAGCAACAATTCGCCGCTAAAATTGATAATATTGTACGATGAAGTATCTGAGTACTGGTGGAAAATGAAATGATATATCAATTTTGGTAGTAATTATACTTGAAAATATGGGAGATGGTTGGTTTGAAATTACCATCTAATATTCTGAATATCTTTTTCAATTGAGATTTCTCATGAATTTATAATGAGAAACTAATAATATCTTGGTCTTAATTATATATATATATATATATATATATATATATATATATATATATATATATATATATATATAGAAAGATATATATAAAAAGTCGTTTCAAATTTAGCGAGGTAGCGCTCAAAAAATTGCAAAATCAAGTTTTTATGGGACATAAATCCGGGACATCACCAATTTTTTTTATTATTGTTATTAATTTTGGTAGTAATTATACCTGAAATATGGGCAATGGTAGGTATGAAATTACCATCTAATATTCTGAATATCTTTTTCAACTAAGATTTAATTATGTTGTGTTAATTTTAACTTTTTATGGGACATAAATTCGGGACACCACCATTTTTTTATTTTTTTTTTGGATTATCAATTTTGGTAGTAATTATACTTGAAACATTGGAGATGGTAGGTATGAAATTACCATCTAATATGCTGGATATTTTTTCAATTCAGATTTTCTCATAAATTTATAATAAGAAGCTAATAATGCAATAATGCCTTGGTCTTAATTATATATATATATATATATATATATATATATATATATATATATATATATATATATATATATATATATATATATATATATATATATATATATATATATATAAGTCGTTTCAAATTTAGCGAGGCAGCGTTCAAGAACTTACAGAATCAAGTTGTGCATGAATTGACTTAACATTCCAAGCTGTTTTATCATTCAAGTTCATGAAGAAATTTTGTTGTGTTAACATCAACTTTTTAAGGGACATAAATCTGGGGCACAAATTTTCTTTGGGTTGCGTTTTTATAAATTGATGGCATAATTAATGTCTCAAAATATTACTGGTTTACCAATAAATTTATAATTAATAAAGGCTGGTTAATATACTTATCAGAGATAGTTGAGGGAGTATTTATAGTTTAATATATTTATCACAGGTCTTAAAGGGTAAAAAAGTCTTAGAATAGTAACTGTATGTACTATTCAATTTAAAATTGATTTTTGTATATTAATCAGTGCACATATATACAATTTCTCTGAATTCAAATTAAATATTTAATTAAGCTAAACTCGGAAATTCATTTTGAATGTTATAGAACATTTGGTTATATAGCTACGTTACTTAACCCTCTTACTATCGGTCTTATCCATTCATTTTTGATCATCTATTTTCAGGCAGTCAAATACACTATCTTCTATTTTTAAGCATTAATTGTCGTTCGAA
The DNA here is from genome assembly GCF_947563725.1 of Argiope bruennichi. NCBI lineage: Eukaryota > Metazoa > Arthropoda > Arachnida > Araneae > Araneidae > Argiope > Argiope bruennichi. Next base: position 37,414,468 of record NC_079161.1, on the reverse strand, counting down.
TGAATCTCGGGGAAGACTCGCGCTGCCTGTTTTCGGTCTCGTAAACATTTTTTAGACGTCAGCTTCTTTATTGTTTTAATAAAACAATATTTTTATCTTCACACAAAATTATGCAATAAAATATTTTGTTTATTTAATTTTTTAATAATTTAGCAACCAAATATTTATAAAAGTTATTAAATGAAATGTGGCCTTTTAATAATAATTTTAAACTGATTGAATTTAAAAGTGTTTCAGTAATATTTATATTAGCTATGCACTTTTGTTAAAATTATTGCAAACAGAATGTTAAAAGTATTAGTGGTACTGAATAAATTTTAATTAGTGGCAAACTACTTTTGCTAAAGAAGGTTTAAAAAATGTTTTTTTTTCCACTCAAACACAGCTATAAAAACCTTGCAAATAATGCAAAAAAGTATAAAAATTACTGAATAAATTTCTTAGAAAATTTTGTACTACAAAAATTAAAACAAATACTGCAGTACTAGGGAAATTTAATCTTCATGAAAATAAAAACTGAAGAAAAAATGTGCTCCTGGAAATTGATAAGACTTAAAGTCATCAACAAAGTTTAAAAAGCAATTTTTCATATTTTGAGTCGACTATTTATAATAACATTCTTGGCACTGACACGTTTGTTTTCTTGAATAAGCTGCTAGTTCTTGAATAAATACGAAGAAAACGAAACTTTTACTACATTTGTGTCTAGATTGAAGAATGAGATAAATGATTTCAATCATTACATCTCAAGATCACTAAAATCCAGGGCTATTTTGCGTATTTCTCTTAGAACATCCATCCTACATAATATATACATAGGATACACAGTCATATTTTCTACAGATGATTTATTTTCAGTTCTTCGCCTCTTTCCCCGATGTTAAATAAACAGGAATGATACATATATTTCATCGTGATAGTATTTGCAGCATTATGGTCACATTTTTCAAAATGTCATGTTATTGTCAAAATTCGAGGTTGATAAATTGCGTGTAAACAGACAAGAAATGTAGTTCTTTGAGTTACTGAAGTTCTTGAAAATGTTGAACTGAATACACATTTCAAATCTAGATTTCTTTTATATATATGATAAGGAATATATATATTGCAGAAATAGAAGAATTCAGATGTTGTTGCCACTTTTTTTAATAAAAGAAATAAATGTGATTAAATTTTTAAATTTTATTCCATATTTATTTATTATATAAATGTGGCTCTGTCCTTACTAAATGATAAAATAAACACACACACTTTTATTATAAAAATTATAGATCGATTTTTTTCAAAATATTATCTTTTAGAAATTACACCTTTTTTTTCCCCATCTTTCGGGCAACAGGTGAAGATTTGGCTAAAGAAAGAACATTTATTGGTTCAGATAGAATCCAGATATCAAGCCAGATTTTATTATTTGTTTGAGAAATGAACCATTCTACAGATAGAGCACAATAGCAGTCCGAAAAAGCAAAGTTTAAAAAATAATGGAAGGCGGGTGTTGAAAATACATCGCGACAAAGTGATTCTAAAGTTTATTTTACTCATCTGGCAAAATATAAGCGACGAATGTCGTATTGGAATCAATATTGTCAGGTTTTTTGCCATATTTTAGATGTTTCTTTTTAAAGCCTCATTCCTATCAGCTGTTGCAAGTATCATTCACCAGATTGGTGAGCAATACCAACAACAATGGCTAGTTTGACTGGGTTGCAACAGTTCATAATAATAAATTCTTGCTTCTTGACATGCGTATTCAAATTACTATTATTAAACATCTAAAATTAGTCTTTGCTGGTTACATTCAAAACAACATGTTTACCTCAACTGTCCAGCAGTAAACGGCATGGTGATACTTTAGTTTTCTTTACTATGAAATAATGTATCATAACTTATTGTTAATATTTTTTCTTTAGTATAAAACTGAGCATGTATTCTAACCTAATAAATATTTTGTTAAAATATTATCCAATTTCATTTTATTTTATTTAAACTATTTAAACTCAACAACTTTTTAAATACTTTTTATCAAAACTTCCAAATAAAATTAGCCAGGTTCATTTGCAAGTGAGAAGTACCACTAACGCCATCTTTTAAAAATAGGTATAATCATATTTTCACCAATTACCTTTCGAGTAGTCCAAATTGTTATAATATATTTGTCAACTCTAAATGCAAAATTCGAATATAATTTCCAGCAATAAAGGTGCTTTCAAAATCATCCCTCTTTGTTATATCTAATCCAATGAATGTATAATTTTTGTTTTTCTCGTATTCTATCAAGAAAAATCGTTGAAATCAATCAAAAACTGTACTCGATATTTTGATAAATCTCCTCATTTCTGACCTCTTTGCATCTATAAAACGCCAGTATGTTTGTCTCATTGTGAAACGGTGACCTAACAACACATTAATAATACCGTACATAAATATGTAATTAAAATGCTATAGTAACTATATATTACTTATTGTCCAGTCTTTAATTTTAATGTTAAAATGATTTTATTGAACATTTTATAATAATGCGATTTTCAAAAATATTGAATATTTTCAAAATATATATACATAATTTGATTGCATAAACCTGTTAATCAGATAAATTTCCAAATAAAATAGCGATCAAAATTAATGTTGATCGTTGTTAACCTAGAATTAATTCCGGAAACCTCAATTTTTATATATATATATATTTCTTCGGTTAACTTAAACCTTTAAGAAAAGTAATATATTAGAAGAAAGACGTTGGTTAAATTTTGGCAAGCCTCCATAGTCCTGTATCACTTAAAAGCGCTGATTTTACTTCTTAGCCTCAGAGATTCCAAGAATGTTTTCAGATGAAATCCAAAGGCCAGCTAAAGTTGGAGGTCAAATCCTCAAGGTCATTTTCTTTTCTTGAAGAGTAAAAAGGCACAACATGAGACTTAGGGAGCAGCGCTTCAGGCTAATGGTGATTTAATAATGATTCATGATGGGTTTTTAAGGACTAAAGATTTAATGCAAATAAAAATTGAAATTAAGGCAACAAATTTTAATTTTATTAGAGTTTTGCAATTATCACAGAAATGATACTAACTTATATATCAAGTCAGCAGGATTCTGGAATCTATTACGTTCTTTTTGAGAAAAAATATGCAATGTGAATTCAAAAGTTAACATAAAATATCATACAGCAAAATGTAAATTTACAAGCATCCCCTTCTCTGTTATGACATTGACATCAGGATGCAAAATAAAATTTAAAAAAAACATTCAACTTACAAGACAAAAAGCATTATCTTTAAAGCAAATGCATAAGAGTAACATAAATTATGTTTAATCACAAACTGACTAATTCGACCAGACCTGACATATAAATCCGAAGTCCTGATAACTTAATACCCGGCGTATCTGAATCCTAAGACATGACCGGCTACACAACAACATTTCCCATAGGAAGTGCATCCCGTCATCGGTAGAATTTAGTTTAGTTATATTAACGTCCAGTTTTAAAGCAACACTTAGGTTATTTTGGGACGGACTTCGTAATTTTAAACCGCGGTCAGATGACGAGGAATTTACCTGAGCTGGCACCACCCTCTCCACACCACACCACACCATCGGGTGGACGCTTGTCCTGATGGATTTAATCTGCACCACACACACGTCGATTCTTCGGAGGAATCGGGTCACGAATCTGAAACCCACAGGTTAAGAAGACGAGACCTTACCACCAGGCCACCACGGCCCATCATCGGCAGAGGATAGCCGAGTCTTCATTCACTTATTATCAAATATGAATATAAAGGTAGATCTACTTTTCCTGTCATTCCACGAAGTTCGGATTTCGCCTGTACTAATTAGTCAGCTGGAGAAAGTTAACTTATTTCATTAAAAAGTATGCATCGTACCTCTGAGATACTGCATTGAATTAAGAGATATACTTAAGATTACAGCACACACATCGACAAGATTCATACTATTAACAATTAGGTACATATAAATAATTAAAATAATCATGTTTTGATACTTCATAAGGCATAAGGGGTATTCCTGGGAGAAATACATTTGGAGTATACTTCTGGTGGAATCACCAAAAAAAAAAAAAACATTCCGCTTTGCCCAACTAAAACGAGTTGAACATCCAGGACATCGAACAAATTAAAGCTGCCTTTTTGTTTCCATTACCACGAATCCATTATTAGCATTACCGAATTCATTTCCATGACGACGTTTTTAATCATCTTTTTTTTTTTTTTTTTAATATTGTAGATTCATGGATTTGGATTCCTCTGGGATTAATAATAAAAACAGATTGATATAAAGTTGGCATTACAAAAAAATATATAATTTCATATGAGTTCCAATTTCATTTTAGTTTGATGTTCTTGACTTACTGTGTCATCTGGCAGATGAGGAAGAAAAAGGCATTCAATAGTGGAAAGAACATTCAAAATTAGATAGCTAAAATAATTTCTCCTTGTTTGTGGCATATATATAAAATTAATGAAATAATTTAATAAATATTTAATCACATAAACACACTCAAAAATAGAAAAGAAACTAAATTTCGTAAAATTTTTACTGCCAATAAATAACTAATTTAAGAAAACTGTAAAAGATTCGATTAATTTTTCGTCCTAATCAGTGTACTAGAGAATTACATTGCTTTTAAAATAGCTTAGTTAATCAGATTTCGGAACCAAACAACAGCCAAAAAAATCTCCAATTTAGATAGAAAATACGTTATCAAGCTTTGCTAAATCTTTAATGAGAGAAAATGAAGATTTGGTTATAAGCCAAGACACGTCACGACACTATTATCGCTGAAAATTCTATCTTTATTAGATTATTTTGGATCCTTTTATTAGATTCTCCAGTCAGCTTTTTAAGATGTACCTTTCTTTGTCCAGTTTTGAAAGAAAATAACGTTGCTCATCCTATTAAGCTGAAGAAAAATAACGTCTCGTTCCCAAGAATGGCATCTTAAATAATTTATGGAGTTAAAATCTCTCCGTATTTTTAATGCGCGTGTCAAATTAGTGTTATTTTTTTAGTAAGAAATGAATTTTCATTACTAGCGTTTAATTGAAATTGAGTATGCAATTTCCTTTATGAATTTCAAAGAATTTGGAATTTTCAAAAATGGTATTCGTATTGGAATGCAAAATGTTGAGCTTTCGCTTGAAAACATTACTTTGTTAGAATTTTGGATTCAATTCAATTATTTAATTTCTAGCTTAAAATAAAAGTTATTGGAGCATTGGAATGTTTTTTAAAGCACGTTGAGTAGCAAAACTTCATAACAAATTATTTATTTTTATAAGACTCGGGAAAATTTAATGAATCAATAGAGTACATAAATAATAAATTAATGAAGAATGTAAAAAAAAATAAAGAAAATATTTATATCCATAAAAAATCTCTATTAATTAAGTTAAATTGTTTTATAAGTTGAAATAAATTAAATTATTCTCAGATATATTATGAAATTTTGTTGCTCTCTTTGTTTATCATATCTATTAAATAAAGAAATGTGTTAATTATATTAAAAAACAAACAGAGTAGAATATTTTAATGTATGTGAAGTCGTGTTTAGTAGTTTTAGAAACGAAAAAATATGGTACACATCTAGCAAAATTTATTTTTAAAAAATATGTTTTGAAGGATAGAAATCTTCTCATCCGATCGAATCTTTTAAAATTGTAATTAAAAATTTATTCGTTTAAAAATTAAGTCATGTTTTAGATTTTTTTATCATATTATATAAATTAATTTTGCAAGTTGTCATTCTAAAGAAATTTATTTTGCAACTCTGATATAATATATTGAATTTTGGAAATTTTTTTAAAACCGTCCTTTTTCCAGGAAGATTGTAATTTCTTGCATCCGATATTCTAATTCCATTTCCTTTTTTTTCAATTTTTAAGTTAAGATTGAAACATTTTCGTTTTCGTTTTTTTAAACCACAAAGCGATCCAATTAATGACATGATCATGACTGATGATTTCAAATATTTTCATTGCCGATTTATGAATTAATTTCTCTTTTAAAATTTGCAGAAATATAGGCGTATTTATACTATGCGATGTACAAAATGAGATAATTATGATTTTATATAGGTTATAAGATATCACTATCACTGTTGAGACTACTTTTGTAAATTTAAAAAGCAAAGCAAAATGGAAGGCTACTGTATTTTCTTATTCCTGTTCTTGCAGAGGGTTTTCGAAAGCGAAATTAATTGGATAAATTGCAACTTTAAACATAATTTCATTTATGAAATGCTTTGGATAGAAAAATTTTGTTTTTCTTCAAATGTTTTAATTTTTAACCGCATGGAGTTTTTATTTACTTTTCATAGCTGACCAGCTGGTACCCGGCGTGTTGCTGCCGCAGAAGAAATAAGTTTGGAAATATCGTTTGAAATTTCAAATAGCTATCTTGTTAAATTAGGATTGACAGAAAGCGTGATATTTTTTTTTATTATTATTCGACAAAGAATACATTCATTGAGCTTGAATGATATATAAGGGAGAAGTATAAATATATCTGACTCGTGAGCATTCAACATACAACTGGCCATGTGAAGAACGGGGATTTTCTAGGATCAATCCGCACTTGAAGTAATTGACCTTGCACCTTGTTGATGGTCATCGGGAAAGCAAGTCGAATAGGGAACTGCAGTCATTTGAAATCAAACGGCATGTTGGTGGGAGTAATGGGAATACGTAGAATGAATGCATCTTCTCCATTCGACTTAAGTAATTTGAAAATTAAACCAAATTACTCATATTCGCATACACACAGTCGGGCATACACATTTTGATGAATTTTGCTCTGATGCATGATACGGCTCTTTTAAAAAAATATATATATTAAGCGTCATACTTCTAGTTCGTAACCTTTGAGATATCGTACGAAGGGGAAAAGAAAAACGAATTCATCTAAATTACTTTAACGAAATTCATCCAAAAGCGAGCGAAAATCATTTTGGAGGAAAGAGTCAATGCTTAATTCCATGCGATTAGCTTGCTAAGTTTGGAAAAAGTCTTTCTGAATCATCATGACATTATACGTTTAGGCTTATCAAAATTTAATTTTTCCCCTTCCTTTTCCATTCACATTTTTTATAAGAGAAAGTAAAAACAAGGAGTTGATAAAATGGTTCTAAAAATCAAAAACGATACCAACAATATTTGATTTATCTAAGAAAACAAAAATAATGGGAAAGGAATTGATATATCAGTCTTAAAAATTCTATAAAAAAAATAAAAAACCTCGCTTTTTGATAAAGAAAACTAGCGAAATGAATTATTATAATAATCGTAAAAATTCCAGACCAAAGTCAGCTCTAACGTTTTAATAAGTATTATAATAATTCATTAATTATTAATTTTAGGAGATAATTTTAAGGAAGTAATTTTAATTTTATTTATTAATTTTGATTGAATTTTGACAATAATTTAGAATACACCCTTTGACAATAAAAACTTAAATGATTTTGAAAATACTTCTAGCAATATCATTCCTGTGTTTTGTAGAAATTTAGTCAACTAGAACAAAAAATTCTTTTGCCCGTATATTTTGATTCTGTAAATTATATTCTAATTACATCGACTAATTTTAAATCTCAGTAATAAATACTATACTTCTGATATCAAATAAAAAGCAACATCTTTCATTTCCTCTCCAGCGGATGGATACTTTTGAATAAAAACCACCAGATGTCGCTGTTGAAATCTTGAGAATGTAATTCTAATCTTTTTGGTGATTTTTTTTAATAACCAGCATTCCTTTCTAATAATAATAATGTCAGAAGGAAATTGCATTGCCTAATTGTAATTATATCGATTGATTTTAAATCTTAATAATAAATAATATTCTACTGATATCAGATAAGAGAAACATTTTCTTTTTCCTCCCCAGTAGATGAATACTTTTTAATTAAAGCCGACAGGTGTCGCTGTTGAAGTCTTGTAAATATAATTATAATATTTGCTGTCAAAATTTTATAGACATGCGTTCCTTTCAATTAATAACAATACCCAAAGGAAATTACATAGATTAATTTTAAATCTCAATAGCAAATAATATTCTTCTGATATCAATTAAAAAGCAAGCAATATTTTCCTTTTCTGTCCAGCAGAGATACTTTGAATGAAAGCCAACAGATGTCGTTGTTGAAATCAGAGAATACAATTCTAATCTTTTAGGCCAAATTTTTATAGACCTGCATTCCTTTCAATTAATAACAATGCCCGAAGCAAATTATATTCAATTCACAAGTTCCCTCTGCCACGTTTCAGACATTATCACATAATTTCTTCTCAAAAATGGCAACACTCATTTCTAAATAGCCATCTTTGCAATTGTGGCAGATGCATTAAGTCCTAATAATTATGACAAATGTCGCATATCATTAAGAGTGTGCTCCATTCTGTCAGCGCCGCATAGTTCGTAGTAAATGGTAGCACAGTCCTAGATGGACTAATCTAGTACGTGCAGAATAAGATGCTGCATAAATGAAGAGAGGAAATGCATGGTGCAAATTACTACAGTAACCGTCGTCTTGGAATCGCTGTGGCCCATTAAAGATGGTAACGCAAATTTCGACGAAGGCAACGTGTCCTGTTCATCAAAATATTAAAGCCTAGCTCTAGATTGGACGCTCTTTCAATAAATGTCATGTTTATTATGGCTATTTTGTCTCCAGCTAGGCTATATGGAAGAGCATGTTTGCTTCTCGTTGGGATTATGATTTGAATTTTATATGTAGATTGTAACATAAATAATTATTACAATTTTATTCTGTTATCATCTAATAAAATTAAGAATTTAAAGCAAAAAAACTTTTAGAAAAAATTAATTAATTTTAAAAAAATCAAATCAAAATTTGAAATAATGCATCGTAGCTATGTAGTCATCAACCAATATTTTGCAGATTTCGGATTCTTTGCAAGTAGTGGTATCGTCTCTATGTATGTTTAAGTGGATAAAAGATCCATTTAAATCCTTTGGTCAATAGTCTATTATAATAAATATTTTTTTTAATATTTTATTTTAAAAAATATCAGCTTTTCTTTTCTATAATATTTGGGTTTATATATGAATTCCATGCTCTGCGTTCGAGAACATGGAATTCATGTTTTATAATGTTTTATAGAGAAATGTTTTTAAATGTTTTATAGAGAAATGTTTTAAAATGTTTTATAGAGAAATTACTTTTGTAATCAGTAGTTTCTCTATAAAACATTTCAAAGATAAACATACTTTTGTAATTAGACGAAATTGAAATATTAAATGTATGTAATTAAACTAATTTAACTAGACGTAACTTCTTTTTTCGCTGAGAAATGTTCAACATCAAAATCCAAACTTTAATACAAAGACGTAACCAGAAGTTTTGACAAAAATGTGCTTTTGAGTTTTTTTATAACGTTTTCATAAATACATAGTACCATTTTCATAAAATTTTCAGCAGTATATCGCAGAATATATTATGAAATGGTTCTCCTATAACTACATTCATTCATAAAATGCTTATTTTGAATCACTATTCGCTATTGAAAAAAAAATATTTAAAGCTTAAAACTTTCTTAAATTTTTATGATCAGAAAAATGCAAAATTTTAAAATGATATTTTGTATTGAAATATTTTAACGCTTCTATATTTAAACGAAAGAGCGATTGAGGTCTTACCAAGAATTGAAGAAAATATTAGTTTTTAGCAATCATTCTTTAACTTTAACGACGTTATTAATTAAAAAAATATTAAATGTGAATATACTGGTTAAAATATTCACTATTCTTGCAATGGATGAAATTGTTAAATTTCTCGTACATGATCATATGAAAAATCAAATTAAACGTAACATTCAATTTAATAACCATGCAAATGATTCTGTAAAATCGCCTACCTACTAATTATTAATTAGGAATACAATTAAGGCAATAATTACTTAAGAATTTTCTAACTAATTAATTATTTTTTGCATTTTTTTCATATTTAATTTTAAAAAATGCTTTTGTATAATGTAAACAGGTAGAATTATTTATTTAGTTTTAAAAAAATTATATAGTTCAAAAAACATTTTTCAGCTATTATATATCTTTTTAAGAAAAAAAGAAAGAAATGTATGTTGAAAATCTTTAGTAATCTGAAACATATCACTCTTTAATAAGAAAGAAAAGAATGCTTTCGGTAGACATAATATTGCATATTAATTGCATGAAGGTTTTTAATATTTTTTAACAATCTGATCCCCCCCAAAAAATTATAAACTAACATTTTTCAGCATTTCTGTTAAATATCTCCATTTGCTAAACAGTTAAAATTATTTTCTAAAATATAAAAATATATGGAAAAAAAATCTCTGAATTCCGTAACAAGGATTCAAATCTTCCGAAAAATTGATGTTCCTTCAAAAGCATTCCAAATATTCTCTTAAATTCTGTTTTTGAAATATTCACTTTGATTTTTTTTTCCCACATATTTTTGGAAGCTGCTTCACAATTTGCGAATGCAATGAGCTGAAGCTTTAAAATCGTAATAACCACGAGGGAAAAAAATGGGAGAAATGTTAAAAATAGAAAATCCAATAAAATGGCGGTATGAAGCACAACATAAATAAAATAGGACAATATTCTACAAAGACGTGGCGGCAGTAAAAAATAAAAAAAATATACACACAAAAAAGATCCTGTTTCGTGAAGGAGAGAATATTGATTCTTTGTCGAAGTACACTTTTTTGGAAGAAAAATACTCGCATATAGAACTTTTGACAAACTCGTAAACGCGGAAGCTGAGAACTGGCTTTCACAATGGATGGGAGAAAATACAAACGTATTTTCTCTAAATTACTAAGGCAACAAAGTTGGAGAAACTTATACCTGGAAAATCAATACACCCGAAGACGTAAAAGAGTATTTTCCCATTGGTGTCATGGAACTTTTATAGAATATTATAGAAACTTCAATATATATTTCACTTCTTCATTTCAATTATTTTATATTTAATTTCCTTTTTATGACAAAAAGTGTCTGACAGCTGAAGATCCCTTTTAAATTAAATATCATCTGGGTGGTGGTATCAGAAGTTAACAGACGGAGTGTGTACAACAAAGAGGCAAACATAATTCTCCAATTTGTTTTCAAAATAATTCATAACAATTCAATTTGTATTTAATTAACGATAATTAAGTATTATTTAAATTTTTTTAATTGAGGTACTAATCTTTTCTGCTAAAAATCTGCGACATCCATCGCATTAAATTCTTAAGTGGCCGACCAAAAACAGTTGGCAAAATGTGTTTATTATTCTCCTGTCTCCTTGTCTATTATACTGAGAAAAGTAGTTCAAATTTTAAGCTGAATGAACGAAAGGTGAATCAGGTATCTGCAAATCTGCGGACTTAATGTCACCGCCATCCATCGCATTGAGTTTTTAGTCTGCCAACAAAAAATTATCGGCAAAATGTGACATCATACATACCTGTCACCCTATCGACATTATATAGCAAAATACAGTCAAACAGCTTAAACATTATTTGGATATTTCGATTTTTACAGAATAATAACATTAAGATGGTTTTTAAATTATTATTTTTGTTAATACCCATCTCACCACAACTGTCTTGAAGTGGTGAAAACTTGCCGACGGAACTATCAGTGTCATGCCGATAGGTGGAAGGGAGAGGCAGCAACTGGTTGCCAACAGCGAAACAATTGTCCCCATTGCCCTCCTTTGCCGCCTCTATAATCGTATTATGTCCAATAGAGACGCTGTTCCATCCTTTGTTAATATAATTCCCTATGTTTTTATCATTGCGCATAGGGTTTTTTTTATGTTAGATGCGAAATAAAGCTGGTTGTGTATATTCTTTTTCGTTTCTGATTTAGAGCTGGTAAAAAATTCATTTCAGTTTTTATCAAGAGTGTATTTTAAAACAAGGCCGATGTCCTGGCATAGGGGTATCGCGTCTTCCCCGTGATTTGGGCATCCGAGTTTCCAGTCCCGATTCCGTCATGGTTGTACTTCTGTGTACTATCTGTGAGGTGTGTGCATGTGCTCCCCTCCCTCTCCTGTAAAAAGGGGTTGTGCAAGCGAATGCGACGCATGAAGTCGTACTCTTGGTCCTAGTTTTATTTATTCGTAATTTATTTCTACAGCTTTCATAGAATTCCAGTATGCTGCGGTTTTGTAGTTTTTGCCTTTTAAAGAATATTTTTTTTCTTTTTTTTTTTCTCTGTTTGTACTTCTCATTTAACACCCTTAGTAGTTTCCTTTTTTAATAATTCCGTTTTCCTTTCGATGTTTTACTTTGTTTCATTTTGTTGTTGCTGTTTATTCATTTTTATTATTTTATTGATTGTAGCTTTCGAAATATGTATTAAGAAATATTGATAATTTGCCGTAACTAACTTAAAATTGAAGAACGAAGCGTAATTCAAATTAGTCAAATTGTTGAATAATCACAAAGAAAATGTTGACCTGAAAATTAACGTTGATTACAAGTGCTTAGATGTTGATTTCCAACCACAATTTTAATTGCTTTTCAATTATACTTAAAATACCACGACAGTGCCCTCTACTGTTATTCATTCAGCTATATTTTTTATGTAGAAAGAAAACCGATATCATTGATTTCATTCGTGTAAATTGCAATTTTTAATGATTATTTTTTCTACGCGTTAAGCCCTCTACCGGGATCATGTGAAGCTATGATTTTTATGTGGAAATAAAATTGATTTCTTTAATTTTATGCACGTAAATTGCAATTTTTAATCATAATTTGTTTGTGTTTATATGCGTTAAGCCTTATGTACACTTTTATTTTCCAAATAAAAGCTAGGTGTTGTATGAAATTTAAAGTTCTAAAGGATTCAATTAAAGAAACAACAAATGTCAATAATTAAATACGCAAACTCATTTAATTTATAGTGCCATTATTTGCTATGCTGATGCAAATCATATTAACGGCATTCTGGAGTTTAATAATGGTGCTTAAAATTAATTCGGACATTACATATGATATACATCACAAAAGTATGCATTTATTCCCTTCATACTCAACTAATGTGCATTAAATGTTTTTGTTTAATTTTAAAATCAACTCTGACTTTTTCAGGTGAAGGTATGCATCAAAAATCAGAGTACAACAGCCGGTCCCTCGTGTCATCAAATTACGTAAATAGATTATGCATCTTTATATATAAAGTACATAAATAAGGCATTTTTATACAATCTAAGCAATATTACATACATTTTATAAATTTTGCATGAGGATTTTTAACCTTAAAACCTTTTTCTAAATTATGAAATAACTGTAGAAATAAAAAAAAAAAATTATTGACATATTATTTCAGTTCATGGAATGATCAAGGATTCCATCGATTTCACTAAAAATAAAAAATGAAATAAAAATAATCAAAGAGAATATTTGATATTGTTCACTTATTAATCATAACCAATTGCTAATTAGCTTAATCATGATAGTATGGTTTACAAGTGTTGCTAAAAATATGTATTTATATAATGCGTTGCTGTTGCTTCTAATGACACTTGTCATAGACAAGCCCACTGATTTTAGAGGTCAGTGATTTTAAACCAATGGTGCGTCTCTTGCTTTTTCAGTAGCGCTATCTAGGGCCAAGAGTAGACATAACTACACAACGTCACAACCTTTTTTACAGGGTAGACTTCATTCATGCATTTCATTCACTGATTGCAATTTAGACCTGAATCAGAGAACGATCACTCCTGATCCAGTGACCCCAGTGGTATTACTCTCGACATGGAGGACTTTCCGACCACGACAAATTTATACATGCGCCAGCTACTACACACACCGACAGTCTTCGGCCGGCGTGGTTCGAACTCGCAACGCAAGGGACCCGAATCCAACGCCTCCGACCAACCAGGCTATCCCGGCCCATATAATGTGTCAAAAACTAACTATTCGCAGATGTATCAAATGTTTTTCTTTCCTTTACTATCTGCACAATCTTTCCTTTACTATCTGCAACCTTACTTACTATATCTGTCTGTCATAACCTTAGTTAGAAATAATTCGTTCAAATACAAATTGTAAATAAGTGCTAAGTGCTCACAAGGAACAACGAGCTAATGTCAAATTCAGCATAAGGAAGTCACAGAAAACTTACAAATGTACGCAGATGAATTTTTATCAAGTACATAGTTTTGATTGATGTAAAGGAATTAAAGAGATCGGTGAGAGCATGTGACCTGCGTCTTTACTGACCAAATGTGGTCATTTTTTATGCCAAAATAATTCTGCACACTGTCTAGTTGTCACTAGACAGTGTACAGAATTCTTCTGGACCAAGACATTGTTCCAGCCAATAATTAAGCATCTGTCAGAAGATATATGTCCAAACTGAAGATCTTTTCTCATGGAAAAATTATTTTATCTTATTTGGTGTGGATTATTTCCATTCTCCTTCAACAAATTAGAGATGTGATGAATATGATTGCCACTTTAGATGCAGTGAAAGAAAAAGTGGCAGAGTTGATGAGAAATCTTTTAGGAAATGACTAAGCTCACTGCTTGAAATCATAGAAATTTCTTTGAAATGGTGTAGAAATCTAAAAGGAGAATGTATTGAAAGAGGCAGTATAAAAATTATAAAAGTTTTTAACTTTCTGTTATTTGGGAGTTTTAGTTTTTATTATTTTCAAATAAGTTTGATTTCGCTGTCAAATAGAGTAGATTTGACTGTTGTAGCGTCATTTAAGCTTACTTTTGATTCGCAAGATTTTATTAACGTTACAAAATAATATAGATAATCATAATTTTGAGTAGACACAGACAAAAATACAACAAATTTTTTCCAAACAGACTAGAAAAATAGAAAAAAAGAATATTTTTCTGAGTCTAAAGCATCATCTAGTTAGCGAAAAAAAGAAGTAATCGTGTACCTGTCTTACAAAAAACAAGTAATTGAATGTTACACCATCAACCAAATTATGTTTATTGTATTAGCGTATAGATAGCTACTCTATACACTAACTTTATAATTTATAAGGCGATAAAAACTGTAATGCTTTTGATATTAAAAGTTTTTGTAATAATAATATATATATATATATATATATATATATATGCTTTTCTTTGATACCTTTGGTGCCGCTATAAATAATATTCCGTTTTTATGAATTAAAAAATGTGGGCTTAAATTGAGATAAATCCATATCTTTCCATGCCAAGAATGCGGTACATGGAAGTCATTTAAAATGGACAAACGTTTGGCTGAAATAATCATACCAAATCTCATAAAATCGAATCTGAACCGAAACATAAAAAAGATTAACTACAGTTTTCAGAGTTTCGGATAAATCCAATAATATCAAAATTGAGTCTCTTCATTATTGCATTTTATTTTTAATCAAGCGGAAGTTATCATACGCTTCTTCACCTAATAGAATATGCCGGAGATACCCGAGCTCTGGGGTTTGAAGACCCTCTAATTAAATTTTCTTTAATACGAAGGCGAATAAGGTAAGATTAAATGTATCCGATAAATTCTCTGTGGGTTTTATCAGAGAATGGAACATGATTAAGTGGCTCTGCTCTGATTTAAAGAACGTTGGAACATCTCATCTTGGGAGAAATACGGAAATTAAAAAGGAAGGTCAAAGAATGGATGAAGGAGCGATTCCAATTGTTCCAATAGTATAAATGAAGAAAAAATAAATAACTTTATTTTTTTTCTCCATTTTATTTGTGCTGGGATTTATAGATAAATCTTGTTGAAATAGACAATCTTAGTACATAGTGTTCCAAAATTAACGCAAAATTTCATTTTGACAGCATTCGTGAAGTAAAGTATTGACGACCTTATTAAAAGAACATCTGATATCTCATGATTTAGAGTTAGTAAAAATGTAGAGTTTCACAATAGAATAATGAGTTAACTCAAGATTTGAGTCACATTAAAAAATACAGATTTTTCCTCTTTAAATTGAATTATTATACTTTAATTGAATCTTAAAGTACACAGGATAAGTTATGGAAAATTTTCTATTACCACTTTGCATAAATGTGGCTGAATTTCGCTGACGCAGTTCTTGAATTTCCTCCTTCAATGTACGCGTACTTATGGGCATAGATCTTTGACTTCAAATGACCATAAAAAGAAATCCTATGGTACTAAATCGCACGATCTAGGGGGCCGGTCGCAAACATTCGAACTGTAGCCGCCAGATTTTCATTATTTTTGAAATATTGTGCTGCAATTGAAACAGGTTGTTCTATCATGTAACGCTCCATTTCTACTAACCATAAGCTATCAGCTGTCAAATGGATTTTTTAATAGGGTTGCCAACACTTTACTGCAAGAATGGTGGCAAGTTCAAATCTTGCATTAATTTTAAGACACCCTTATAAAATACTGGTTATATCCCTCCCCCCCCCCCAAAAAAAAGTTAATTTTTATATAAATATATGATGTACGAAGAAATAATACCCATTTAGGCTGTTATTCCTTCGCCTTCCATTCATCTGGTTGATTACCACATTCCCAGACCTTATATTAACACATTCCCAGATATACAGATGCAATTCTAAGTCGGAAAGTCCATCAAAATCTTGAGGTGTTACTTTTTGACAATCAGCTTAACTGCTTTTTTAATGTACGCAATCACAGTGATTTTTTTTATATTTTATAAAGAGGAGATAATTCGAGAAATGGTATTCCAACCATCTGATGAATTGCATTCTTATATTACCACTCTCCCAGGCATACTGTCACAATTCTAAGTTGGAACATTCATTAAAATCTTAAGGTGTTACTTTTTGATAATCATAGTAACTTCTCTTTGTAATGTGTGCAATCACTGCAGCTTTTATTTTAAAAATAGAAGTGTTACTCGAATGTCAGATGAGTGTGAGTTTTTAATAACTTTCCTATTCATTAATACATTTTCCCCTTTAATCATGCAGAAATAATAGTTTCGTCTTCCTAATAAGAATCTGGCGAGCAAGCTAAGAAGAAGCCGCATAATGACTCTCTAATTAAATATTTCTTAATCCGAAAGCGAGCGAGATTAAAGATTTCCAATAAGATCTCGATGGGTTTTATTAGTGGGAAGAGACTGATTAAGTGGCGATGGTCCCGAAATGAAAAGCTATCGGAATAGACCTTCTTGGGCAAAAATTCGAAAATTGAAAGGAGGGTTTCTGAGTTAGAGGAAAAGTGGGCTTGAATTACTTTTTTAGGCTTATATAAGCTATCCAAATTGTATCTTTACACTTTAAAAACATTAAAAATAAACTAAAAAATAAACTTTACAGGTATGTCATTTATATTATTTATAATTGACTATTATTGAGTGTAGTTCTTTTTCTTTTAATGAACAAATGATCAGAGGCCTTTTAACCAGTTATTGAAGCAAAGGTCACTTAGTGAGAGGTAAAGTAGACTTGAATTACTTTTTTAGCTTTATATAGCCTATCCAAATTGTATCTTTGCACTTTAAAAACATTAAAAATAAACTAAAAAATAAACTTTACAGATATGTCATTTATATTATTTATTATTTACTATTATTATGTGAATTTTTTTTCTTTTAATGAACAAGTGACCAAAGGCCTTTTAACCAGTTACTGAAGGGAAAGTCACTGAGTGAGAGGTAAAGTAGACTTGAATTATATAGACTATCTAAAATCAATCTTTACACTTTATAAATCATTAAAGAAACTAAAAAATAAACTTTGCAGATATATCTTTCGTATTATTTATTATTGACTATTAATGCGGTTATTTTTTTATTTAATGAATAAACGATCAAAAACATTTTAATCAGTTAACTATGGAACTTATTTTTTAAAGACCCTAAATCCAAATTTTGAAGTCAAGTGATGATGCATATACATATCGAACTCAATGCATAGTGAATTCTGTAAACAATCATAATAAAGTAAATAAAATTGCAATCCTTATTAGATAAATGATAACGCATCGGCCGTTCCGAAAATGAAGATTTTGTTTAACATGTATACACGTCGAACAGAACAGACTTAACTAGTTAATATAATCGAAACTGAATAATAGCTAATATTTCCATTCATGTTTCAATGTAGCATCATCTCAAATAAAGGCACAGAGCATTGCTTGGTTTTTGATTTAGATAAGAAATGAGAGCGCAGCTACAGAATGAATAGAATTTAGATAAGTAATTGAATGATAAGTATATATATATATATATATATATATATATATATATATATATATATATATATATATATACTGAATTACTTAATTTAGATAAGTGATGAAATATAAGTAAAGAAAGTAAATTTAGATAAGTAATGAATTCGGACTACATATTATTGAAATTAATCCTCCCACGCCAATTATTTAGTAGAAAGTAGCATATTGAATTCACCTTACTTATTAAGCAACATGGGGATTTTTCTGCTTAGTTTAATAATAGAAAATACAGTACATATTTTCACTGTTATCGTATGACCTTAAATCTCTATTCTTCGAAAACTGCTGATTTAGAAGATCCATCAAACATGATTAACAGGCTTTATTCTGGAAAAATTTTGGGACAAACTAAAAATAGTATAATGATAAAGATGAAGGAATGAAGAGTCACTTATAATTAAGTTTAATTATTTCTAACAATCTTGTTGTCCTTTTTTTTTATTTCTTTCTTGTACGTGGTTTATCCTTTTGATATGTTACTTACTAAAGACTAAAAGCGCGTACATTAGTTGCAATCAAATACAACTTTTGTACTTTGATGAACACAAAAATCCATAAATGCATGTGTTTGTTCTTAAAAAGTTTTGAAATCATGAAGATATTGTTCGCTTATTTCTACATAAAGGGAAGAAAATTGTTCGCCTTCGCATTTTAAGTGACTGCTCCAATTTCAATACAAACAAAACAAGCTGATACGTGAATTAAAAATTAATATTTTTCCAAATAATTTTAAAAATTTGTATTAAAATTGCGTTTTAAAAGTTATTTGTTTACTTTTAACTACCGTTTTTGAAAGGAAATTTTAAATGTTGCATTTATATGTCATTGCTTTTATTATTCATTCTTTTTCACAATGAGCGTTTACTTCAGTTTATGTATGCATTAATTTCATAACCATTCATTATCATTTGTATATTGGATTAATTAGCCTTTGCATATTGGATTCGTTATCATTTATATATTGTATCCAATATAATTTGTCTAAACATTTATTAGTTTTAAAAGTATATACTTTTTATTCGCAAAATCCATTGGGCCATAAAACCTCTTTTAGAAAGAGCATATGCTACTCATCTCAAAAAAATTTCAGAACGCCGCGGATGAGAAAATATTCAGACTTCGCTAAAAATTCTACTTTTAGAAAGTAACTCGCAATGTTTAAAAGTTTTGAAAGGCCGATTCTAATTCATTGGATTTCATATCCCCTCGCATAGCTAATCTTCGGGATCTCTAATCTCCTTATAGAGAGTTCAATTTATTTTCTCTATAGATTCATCGTTGGTTATTGAACAAGTATTTTGTAGTATTCAGTACTATAATCAGCCTTTAGCATGTCTTGTTTTCTTGCAGATAATTTTATTCTCTTTTCATTTTGATGATTGTTTATTATTGATTAAGTATTTTCCTACAAGGAACAAACATAGAAGGATTAAGAGACAGCCTGAAATGAAAATAATTATCATCAAATGTCTTGAAAAGGAGTAAATAACATAACTTTTCCTTTTTCTTCGAAATACTCGAATTAAAATATGATTAAAATTTTACCCATTCCGATTTCTAAAGTTGCTTATTTTGATGAGACTGATGAAAAAAATCAGTGAGAATTTGTCTCATGTATACTTGTGTGATGGCAATTTTTTCCGGGTGTCCATAACTGCAGTCTCTAAGTATAGATTAAATTATATTACAAATTCCACATAAATCTTTGGTACTACGGTCTAACTTTTCAAAAATATCTGCAGCCATATTTTAATTTAAAAATGATTCAAAACATCAGTCTCAATATATTTCAGCTTTCCAAATATATTAAGTGCGGATCAAATATCCCAAAGAAAAAAAAGATCTTCTTTCAAATATATCGATCTTGCAAACTTGTTTTAAATTAAGTACGACCAAGATTAAATATCCATGATACACCCTCTACGAAGTTTATAAGAAGGAGGACTTGATTAAGGAAGAGAGTGCTTATCTAGAAAAAAAAAAATCCCGCGAAAGACGATCGTATTGGAGGAAAAATGCTCTTCAGTTATTTTTCTCATATAAATGAAGAACCTGAAACCAAATTTGTTTTTCCTCTTCAGAATTTATGTACTAAAATTAAATTCTTATCGACTCAGAAGAGGTCTGATAAATTAAAGGACCATTGAAACACATACTGAAATTCTAGTGAAAATTTATTAAAAAAAGGAAAAATTTTAATATCTTTAACAGATACGATTATGTTCAGTCTTATCGGATTATTTCATATAAATTCGATCTTTATGTAATTTAGTAGGAATTTTTGAAGTTGCATTATGAAAAGATAATCAGTTTGAAAGAATTACTGTTGAAAAAATTCTGCATATTTTAATCTGTTATATGGCTATACATAAGACTTAAAATTTTCTTCCATAAGTCTTTAAGTACTAATACTGTTTAAAAGTTTGATACATCCTTTCCCAGCGTAATTCTTTCTCTAAATATTGATTATAAAAATTATTCAATCAATTGCATATGTTAGTTTAGGTTTATACATATTTGTTTCCAAAGTTAAATGATTTATTTCACATATAGGGCGACAGTACCCAAACAACTATATAAACCCAAACATTTGGTTTTTTGCTAACAGATTTGTATAATATATCAAAACCAAAAAATGGATCATATAATGCATTTTTTGAAAAATACGTTTCAAGTACTGTTCGTTTCAGTATTCTGAGAAGATCACTTTTCGATGATTCTATTTCATTAAGGAGAGAGACCTGGAAGTGTGGGCGCATTTCCGGAATTCTTCGTCATTCTTTGACCTTCATTTTCGACCTATTAGATATTTTTTGTTCAATTTCTTTTCTTTCTTTTTTTTGACAGTATTTTAATTTAGTCTGCGAGTAATCCGAGTTTATTTTATTGTTAAATGTAAATATCCCATCCTTTCATCTTTCCTCTGTCCGCTATTTTGATTAATTAAACCCATCCTAACACATGCGCAAAAGTGCGGAGGGTTTTAGAATCCGTTGTCAAACGATAAATACAAACTGCTGCTTGAGCAATAACATTTATCTTTTCATGACACTATATCTTTTGGAAACTTTGAAATACTGTAAAGTTTAGTTATTAATATTGCGTCCGATTCGGCATTACATCTGCTGATTTGTATTGATATTTCTCCTGCAACTGTTAGGGCCGTTTTATTTTGAATTTCCTTCTATTAAAACTGCATTCTAAATTTTGACTGTTGCATTTTTTTCTTTTATTTAATTCATTAGCAAAGAACCTCTCGAGTTATTTAGAGTTTTTATTTCCATTTTTTTTTGCAAGCATGACATATTTTTATATGTTTGCAACACTTTCTTATCCTTGATCGTTATCTAACATTTTTTAGCATTCTGCATTTGCACATAAAAAATAATAAAAATATCGAACAGAAACTATAGTTTTATGTAAGTTAGGTAAATTCCTTTATAAAAACTACTTATTTCATTAGTTCTCATGATAAGACTTAGGGAAAATTTCTGCAGATCTTTACTAGTCATGGTTCCTAGAACCAAAAACCACCCTTCGTTCAAAAGTTTTTTATGCATATATATATGGATATAACAATTTTCCAATGTTATTTTGTAAACAAAATAATTAGAATAATCATATTTGGATTTTAACTGGCATAAAATATGTTATTAGAAATGTTAAAACTCGGATGAGTTCATAAATGGTCCATCTAACTCAAAGATGGGCGGAAATGTTGGAGGTGAAATTTTCATTTCGCCAGAACTTTCTTAATATTGAAGATAGAAAAATAAATCCAATTCACCGGATTGACACCTCATTAAGATATGCAACTTTAGTACATGAAATGTTTCGATAACTGCAATATCTTAGAAGTTAGAGGCTGAAAAGTGATTTTCAAACCCTAATATTGATTGTTTCTAACATCAATAATTTATGTTGCCAGATAATAACTTAGATGTATAGGAATCTACTTTTACCTTCCAGCTTGGAAATAGCAATTTTTTTTTTTATTTTATTTTGAAATTAATTTTTTATTCAATATTATAAATATTTAAAAAATCCTTCAGACTAATTTTTCAAGAATTTCCATTCCTTTTGACGCTTTATTATCGATAATCGATATCTAATTAACATAAACAATTATTTAGTAATTAATAGGGCTCATACAAAATAAATACCGTGAAAACACACTTCTTTAGTTTGAATATTCTACCGCAGTAGAAAGTTTTTTAAAATTCATTTACTAGGTAAATTTCGATGTAAAACCATTTAAAAACTGCAACTGAACAAAATAACTGTTGTAGTTCCTAATGTAAAGACAACGTTGGTGTCACAAATAACTAAATTATGACCCAATCATAAATTTTTCAAAACATTAATATATGTTTCAGAGGAGATGTCGATATTTATTTTCTTGACGAGGAATTTGATTTCGAAAGATCACGTTTTTTTTCAATAATTACACTATAATTTCATTGTCAACTGTACTTGACAGAATACTCGTATTTATAGAATATTTTTTTAAGTTTTTATTCATTTATTTATCTTTTTTTGCATCCAAACAATCAGTGTGCGATTAGCAATTTCGAGCAATAAGGATCTTCAATACTCTTCAATACTCCAACCTCTATCGAACCCTATAACCTATTTGATTCAACAAATTCTCATGATAGATATGGTTAAGCTACTTGAAGTGCAACCCATGCTTAAAGTAAAAAGTGATCTTCTTATTGGTATTTTTTGTTTTGCCAGGAGTAACAACCAAATTCAACAAATCCAGCCAATACAGTGATGAAGGGTGGTGCACAAGAAGTTGTTCCTGACAGGAATTAATTTCTAACCCTCGAAAATATGGCAAAGAAAGACAAAGAAAAAAGCAAATTAGCTCCTGCCATTTATTTGAAATTTTTTTTGCCAATTATAATCACACACGCCAAAAATTCCACAAAATTCTTCTGGAGATCAAAAAAGTTTAATCCCTTCCAATTCTGATAAAAGTTCAAAAATCATTGAATATCTCAAGAAAATCAACAGCGATTTTCTGAAGATCCAGACTCAAAACTTGTCAAAATTGTTATTGAAGGACTTACTCCCACTTCATCAAGAATACGAAAAATTTGCTTATGAATTTCAATACCTGAGCCACAATGTCTCTGGAATTTTCGTCAGAACGACCTTTATCTAATTTCACTGGTTGAATTTCTTTCCTGTCTTACTTCCAAGTTAAAGCAACCGAAAATGGAACAAAGGTGCAATATGTTAACACTATGCAGAGTTCCTCCACAGCATATGGAATTGCAAGTGTAACCCACTTCGCAACAAATGAAATGGTAACCATCTTAGAAGAGGATGTGTTGAGAAGGGCATAATCCAAGATACTCTATGCATAAACTGTAACGAAAGTGGTCATCTGACCTCCAGACGTGGCTTCGAAGCTATCCCATGTCTGAAACCCACTCAATAACTAAAAGACTTGGTTCAAGTAGCCAAAAACTCTCTTCTAAAACACCACACTCAAAAAATTTTGAACATCACTATTAAGTTCAGAAGACCTTAACGAACTCAGATAAATGACGACAGCAATGAACAAAATCAAGGTTATTTTACAAAGATTCCTCATATGCTTTTCATATGATGGTGATGTGTAACATCAAAAAAATTTATTTATTATAAATACCCAGAAGATTCGCTATGACGCCATTAGATCTCTGGCCTTCCAATATTTCTGAATTTTATAGTACATCAAAATACTAAAACTAAAGTTATAAAAATGATTTAATTTACCGTTACGTCATTTATCCCTTCTTTTCAATCAATGATTTTCGAATAAACAAACAACTTTTTTGCTTTAAATATTTACAATCAGTTGCCATTGGAGCATGCTAACAACAGTTATCAGTGAAGTACGTTTTTACAGCGATGATATAATATGCTTATGATGTTTATTGCATAAAATGTACACCAAGCAGTAACAATTTTTGCATACCCGCATGACATGTTGGTTACAATTCACTACGAGGTAAATCGAAAATAATGTTGTTAGACCAGAGCTTTTCAACTAATCAATTTTACTTTCCATATTTTTAAAAGTATTTTAGGTCTTGCAAAACGCAGTACAATAGATATCTATCCTTTCTTTTAAATTGAAAATACTGGTATATGCGTTACACTGTTTTTTTATTGCTTCACTTTTAAATCATGTAACTTACGAACAATAATTTTATGTTATTTTTGTTGTGTTCCAGAGATAAAGATTTACACTATCTCAATCATTTATTTTCAATTTAAAATATTTGAAATTAAGCATTAATTTTTATAATTTAGATTCGAGTATCACCTACGATTTAATTTATAACTCATCGTGTGTGTTCTACAGAATATAATATTCAGAACGTTGGAAAATCAACGGTATTTGTATTGTATATATAGTATTTCACTCTTGAATACTATATATGGAATCAACTGAAGAACTTTTAATTCATGTTTCTCAAAGATAACATAAAGAAGCATTTAATTGCTCATTCTGTTTTCATTCATTAATTTGTATTCCATAACATTTGAATATAGACGTTTATTTTAAAATACACCCACTATTTAATTTATTACGTACATTTCGTCAAATATAATATTAAGCACTTTAAAATTTTTTTAACTTATCGAAGAATCATATATATATATATATATATATTTTATATATATATATATATTTTATATATATATATATTTTATATATATATATATATATATATATATATATATATATATATATATATATATATATATATATATATATATATATATATATATATATATATATATATATTATATATATATATATATATATATATATATATATATATATATATATATATATATATTTCATCTGCACATACTAAAATAGAGCACTGACTTACAAAATTTCTTTTTTAAATTCAGTTTTATTGATATATTTTTATGTACATATTATTCTGTTTTTACAATACTGAAAAACTAACTGACAGATTTTTTTTTTGGAAATTCTTTTTACTGAGAATATTGCCCTTTTGATAAGCCACCATAGGCCATATAGGTTTTAGACCATATAGGCCATATATGTTTTGATAGGAAAGAGAAAAAGAAAAACATTGACTAAAATACACCGATTTGAAAAAAAAATCATTAATAATTTCAAAAATATGCACACATCTCACCAGTTGCAAAACGGTAATAGTTCATAATCTAAAATATGTAAATAAAAGTAAAAATTAAAAAAAAAATTGCGACCTTAGACTTAGCATTTTAGAAAATTAGAGTTTTTTTTTTTTTTTTGGAAAGAATTTTGGTTAGTCTGTAGTTTTCCTGTAATAATGAAGAAAACTGATAAAGCATTCCACCGATTTTCAATGGAAATAGCAAAGTGAGACCAATATCAGCTTGATTTCCAGGAGGAACGTCAAATATATTCAGGCGATCTAAGGAATCGTCCATTTTTCAAGGAAGTTCAATTAAAATGATTTAGAGTAGAATCATATAGTGTTTTATATTATGCAAACTGTATTCATAATTATTTATAATTCTATTGAATTACGAATAATTGAAAGATAATCGGAAAATAAAAGTAATTAACAGAGTTCCCTTTTAATAAACGAATTAACTTGTTGCTGAATTCATTAAATTTTCTGAATCAGAGAAGTTACTTTAATTCAGAAAGTATTTTCAGAAGTAATTTGGTTATTAACTAAATGATTCAAATATTTAAAATCTCTGAAAAAGAGTTTAAAAAAAATATTTTTAAGATCAGAAAAGAATATACTTTTTTATTAAATTGCAGATAGCATAGTAGGTTTTTCCAAAACAACATAAAAAAAACTATCTTATAATAATAGCAACATTAATCCAATGTCGTTGTTACAATACTAAATAAAGTATGGAGATTTTGTAAATAGCAGTAATTTAAATAAAATTTATAAATTTCACGAATATTAGAAACACATATAAACTATGCATGTACAAAGTATGCAATTATAATTTGATAATAAAGACAAATATGAAATCAAAATAATGGGAATGTATAAACTGCTCATATTATTCCAACTCTTTTAAAACAAAATAATTCTAGATTATATCAGTTGTTATTAATTGTCTTACCCAATAATAAAGAAAAAGACAAATTCTATTTTAGAACATTATTTCACTTATTAATTAAAACTTTCCAGTTAATTGCAGCATGAAGACAAAAGAGATGCACTATTTTAAGTGCAAAAAAGCAATGCACTTGTATAAACTTTCAAAAGTGATTGTTTCGTTTTATTTTATTCATTTATTTATTTTGTGAAATGTCAGCTGCGTTTTCAGTCATTTGTTTCTGATTAAAAAATTCTATTTGAGACAACTGTATATAGGATTTATTAACAAATAAATATATAGATACAAAATTACATTATTCAAATTACATACTAAAATAGAGCACTGACTTACAAAATTTCTTAATCCGCAATATTTCACCAAAAAAAAATGATTTTCCTTTAATCCCGTAAAGCTCTTGAAATGTCACAATATTAGATAAGGTAGGATATTTAAATATTTTATTAATTTAAACAAATAAAATAAAACGAAATCCTAATTGTGATGAGCAAGAAGCAAAACAAAGCGATTTTCGCTTTCAAATGTTTCAAAAGAAAATATAATTTAATAACAGAATTGAAATTTGTCTGATTGTTGAAGAATTTCTATGTCAGTTGAAACTAAATTTAGAGCATAACAAATTATTCTGATTTACAATAATATCTTTCCCTGTTGAAATATCATTTTAATATAAGTTCCAATAAATCGAAGCATAAAATTTCAATATTTAGTTCAAATGTCAAACCTATCTTACAAACTACATGCAGTTTTATAAATACAGGAAAACTGTAACGATTTTCAGTTCATGAAAAATAAGAATAGCTGTTTGTTTATAGATTATATTTTTTTTTTTAGTGCCAACCGGAATCTGAAAAATCTACCAAAAACTAAAACATAAAGTCAAAACCACATTCATATAAGTGCCCAATATATACCACTCCTATAATTTTGGGTTTCAATTATTTACAAATAATTTCCAAAAAAAATAAAATGTATATCTTAACATGGTCTCAAATTCAATTGTAATTTAAAATATGCACTTTTATATAAAAAAAAAAGTAGCGAAAGCTAAAACTCTAAGAAATAGACGGAAACCTAAAAGAAAATTTTACTATTATATAAGCAAAAACAACTGGAAAAAGTTTTTCTACAATTATTTTTGAAAACGAAAATAACTATTTAAATTTAATAAAATTAACTTTGCTAAAATAAAACAGCAAAATCAGCATGGTTTCAACACATATAAAAAGTTTTATCACTATTTTTTTAACAAAACATTATGATAACCGTTTACTGTTCCATTTCGTGTAAACTTGTTGCATATTGACGCAAAGCAAAGCATATGCAGTGTTCTTCAAACTTATATAATGCCTTGAATACTGTATAATGTCTTGAATATTGTCTAACATACTCATGCAATAGGGATTATAATTTTTTTTTTTTTTTTTTTTTTTTTTTTTGTTTAAGTTGTCAAAAATAACCTTAAAATCGACTAGGAATTAAAAATCTAAAAGTTAAGCAATACATCTGTAAATAATTGTTACCGTTAAAGAAATTTCTTCTAATTTTGTAGAAAACTTTGAAGACTACTTTATTATAATTTATTTATTTAAATTTATTCACCATTAAAAATAATTATTAATATTATTTATTTAAAATTGATAGTATAAAATTAATTTATATTAATTTTCGATGTCGATTGTAAGTTAATGTATCTCCAAGAATAAAAACGTAAAACCTTTTTTTTTTCTTTGCAATTTTGCTAAAATGTGTTGAAACTTTTGCAAACTTTGAAAGATAACAATTAATTATTATTTCAACTGTAACAAAGGACTCTGAATAGTTTAAATAATCTAGAAGTAATAAAAATAATAAAAAAGTACAGTAAGGTTTTCTTAAATTCATTTTTAAAAAATTCATTTCTTATGCAAAACTTTTGATAATTCGCTAGGATTTGCACTATCATCCAATAATGTGTTAATAAATTTAAGTGAACATATAAAGCAAAATTCGTCACTTATGTGAACTGCAACCACCAAAACCCCACTAATAAATTTAAAAAATAGTGTCTAAATGCATAATACTTACTTCACAAAACTCGCCTTGTTCTAAAGACAAATAATTTTTGCATTATGCAAAACAGACGACGATTGCACACAGACGATCTCCAAATTAGAGAGTTCCAAATAGCAAACGATATAAATGCATCATCCGATGCATTTCTCTAACATGGACATCTGACTCCTCTGGGAGACTCTCTGGGGCCCTAGCAGCGGGATCGGCCGCTTTCGAAGGAATGAGAAAGAGAATGCTCAACCCCCTTTCCGCAGACGATTCCGGCGGATCAAAAGAGAGAGGGATATCCCCCGACGGTGACGCAATTCGCGCCGGAGCAGTCTATTGGAGAATCCCTGCAAAAATCGTTTGGTCCCCGAGATTGACGCATGCTCCAACTTCCCAAGCGCGGGAAGGAGATAGAATGTTCTAAAATGTTGAAAAAAGTTTTGGATCTGGTTTACCTGTGGCCTTTCGGGTAAAATCTATTTATAGAAAACTATATAAGAAGGTATAGTTATTTATAGTGAAACAGTTCTTTTGCAATTTTGCTATATGTTCCGTTGATGCTATTTCCTTATTACTTGCAATAGTTAATTATTTTATATAAACATGCATAAATATATAATTTTTGTTCGTATTGCACACATTTTGATTTTTTTTCTCTTGGAAAAAATTGTACGCTTTTACGCATTTTTGCAATAATGCTTTAAAAACAGTCCATTGATGATAAGCATATGTTTTAGTTAAAAATATAAAATAATTTTACCTTAATTTTGTCTGGTCTTGTTTAAGATTTCTTGAAAATATAAATGAGCTATAATTGCTCCTCCTGCAGTTTCACACAATGGTTTAAGAAATCTTCACGAAATCACAGCTAATTGCATTTATTTATTACTTCTTTTTGTAATATAACATGTATATTTTTCAAAATTGTCCATTTCGACTAATATAAAATTTTGTTATGTTTCATCCAAAATAATTGAGTTCATGTAAGATCAGATAAGTCCTTTAGCAATTGTTTGTAAAGATCAGTTTAGTCCTTTAGCAATTGTTTGTAAAGATCAGATTAGTCCTTTAGCAATTGTTTGTAAAGATCAGATTAGTC
This sequence comes from Argiope bruennichi, assembly GCF_947563725.1. NCBI lineage: Eukaryota > Metazoa > Arthropoda > Arachnida > Araneae > Araneidae > Argiope > Argiope bruennichi. The sequence goes on along the minus strand of NC_079161.1, from coordinate 37,385,013 downwards.
CTGTAGCAATTGTTTGTAAAGATTCTTGTTTACAATAAAAATATTTTATAAGCTTCTTGAACTCTAGATTTGGTTTAAATTTTATTTTTTTCTTTTATATTTATTAATTAAATTTCATATTAGATGATTGCTTATTTTTTCATCTATTTTTAGGGGGTTTTTACCGTCAGTATTGCAGTTTATGATTGTGATTATTGTAGAATACTGAGTGGACTGTATGCTTCACTTTTTCTATAAACTTTCGACGAGTGCTGGTTCGTTTTCTGAATGATCAAACTAATTTCTAGTTAACAATATTTACTTAACAATTCCATACTTTTCAATACAAAACGCTCACTATAGAACGCCAACCACGAAACGAGGCACGAACAAGAATAATAAAGAACCAAAAATCAGAATGTTTATAGATGAACCATTGCCACAATTGACGAACTATCATCTGACATAGCAATAATAACAATATTTTTGTTTAATATTTAACAATTATATTATTCAGTAAGTTGGCCAAGTTAATTTTAAAAGCTCTGGTGAAAAAAATTCTCATATCTTTTATTAAAAAAATATTATAAAAATATAACCCTATAATTAACTATCAAGATACATTCTCTAAAAGATTGTTTATGCTTTAGATATAGATATGAGCAATTTCAATGTATTTTTGATTTATCTGATTTGAGGAAACAAAATCCGCAGTTATTAAACTTATACATCAGCTATTATAAATGATGTTTTGAAGCATCATGTAGAATAAAGTGAAAATACATGTAGTAATAGCCATCTCCTGAATATCGCATGCATCTAAATAAAACATATTTCATGCACCTTCTTAAACATAACTTTCATACACTGGTGTACGCACATTCCAAAGAGATTTTCAGATAGAAAATATCTTTGTAAAAAAAATGCTTTCATTCTCTGTACTAATAAAAACAAATACCAGTCTGTCTGTTGACAAGCGCCAGATATTCTAAAATTATACATTCTAAAATGATCGAATCTGATGCAAAAGTTCTTTGAATGCTAAAAAATGTGCCCCTCGAGAGAATTTTTTAAAATTTTTATTCAAACTTCATTTTAAAAAAATTGTAATTAAGTTACTACGTTTTTAACAATGCCTTCTAGAAAAATTATAACACAAAATAATCTTTATATTATTTTAAATTTGAAGTCAATGGATTTTTACTGTCATCAATTTAAAGGCGTTCCATGATATCTAGTCAGTTTATAAAAATATTTTGATTAACAAGAACTGCTTTCAGAGTCATTCAAAGAGAAAATTTTATGTTTCACCGGGTAGCAGAGATAGGCGAATTGTAAATGGAAAGTTTATATATCAGTGGTTGGTTAGGAAGCGTAGAGCAGTCAGTGTTCGAAGATAAGAAATTTGATGTATAGTTACTAAAAAAAATGTTTTTTTTTTCACACGAAAATTTTTAACAATTTTTAATGAATAATATTAATATAATTGACTTTTAAAAATCTTATATTACTTCCTAACTATTTTATAGACAATTGGAACTTTAGTTTAACATTAGCCGTCTATATAAATCATCTGGTTCGCCAGAATTAAAGGTCGCTAAAGTTTTCAATTAAATATTTTATGCAACTCGGTATTTAGAGTTTCTTCCAGAAAATAATTTTAAGCTTCCAATTTTGATAGTCATATAATTTATATTACTTTAGAATCCTTATGCCTCTATATAATCATGTAAAATTCATTTTTGTATTGTTTTATTTTTTTTCAATTATCACGCAAAAAAACTAAAATTCATGCCTCTGTAGTGGTATGATCACCAAAGAAATGCAGCAGACAGACGCAGAGACAATAGGAGCGTGCTAGAAAAGGATTTATCAAAATATGGCTAAGAGAGTATTTGTATTAAGCACATGATTTTCATGTGATATAGCTGTTCATATTTAGACAACTTAAGTTGGAGAAATTGCATCTTGAAAAACATAGGCCTTTGGGAGACTCCAAGGACCCAGAAGTTAAATTGCTTTTTAAGTTTAATTTAAAGATTTAGAAATAAATTAATGTTAAGCTGAAATGTAAATGAATATATTAGAGTTTACCCTTTCTATTAGCCCATGTACGCTAGTAAGTCTATTTTATATCACAGATTCTATGAAGATGGGAATATTACAGTACATATTAAAATATTTGACAAACATAATGGATTACTAATCATGTTTTGGAATAGATATGCAGTATTCAAAAATACATCTAAAATCTGATGTTTCAGACATTTTTATAAAATATAGGGATTAAATTAAAATTATATACACCAATACACTAAGTTGGCAATGTAGTAATTCATTAATGCAGAGATAAATTTTAACAAATAATTACATATAACTAAATAAAACGAAAAAAAATAAAATAAAAGTTAGTCTTTGGTCAAAATTTCTCTACTCTTTCTTCTACTTCTCTTTGGATATCATCGCTATTTGTTACACTTTTATTCTGAACATTTTTTCTTTTACTTATACGTAATTATTTGGAAATTCATATTCATTCAACATTAAAAAAAATTTAATTCAGAAACCGTTTTCTATTGTATAAGTATTTGTTTATAAAACGCAGTTGTGAATGTTGCTAAGCTGCTGTTGAAAACCAACCGGAAAACAAATTCAAAACTATTTGAAAAATTATTGATTATATTTTACAATATTATTTTGAACTATAAGCCATCAATTGTGTTTCCCACAATAATTTAAAAGCATCTGCACATACGTCAGAGTTAAAAGTGTTATTGTATTGTGAAAGCTGACCTCGAATCATTATATGGTTACAAAGAGAAATGGAAACTTTTGCTTGAAAATTGTTCATCATCTGCTAAAATAGAGGCCCAAAATAGAAACAAAAACTTGCGATGTTGAAACTACCAATTGTTCATCTGAAAATAAGGCCCTAAACATTTCAGGGTGTTTATCAAGAGGACATTTATCCAGGAAATAACACCAAATTGCCACATTTGGATAGATTGTATTTTCTCCGCAATGAGGCCTCTTAAGCAAAATGACTCTCGTATCCTCCTACTAGCATGTTAAGTATTTCTAGAAATATATATATGTGTGTGTGTGTGTGTGTGTGTGTGTGTGTGTGTGTGTGTGTGTGTGTGTGTGTGTGTGTGTGTGTGTGTGTGTGTGTGTGTGTGTGTGTGTGTGTTTATTTTTAGACTATTGCGTAGTTTTCTTTATATTCTACTTTGTATTATTAAAATATTTTTGAATATGACACAACATGATGATTAAATAAAGTTTTATTTTTTTTGAGCATATGTGAATTGTTGCATTTATAAATTTTATTAAAACGTTGGTTTTAGATGATATTTCTTCACAAAGAAGCAAATATTAACAGTTTAATTTTATCTAATGAAACGATTTGAAGTGCGTTGTTCCACAAGAGATCGCATTCATCGAATATCTAACTACAGAAAATATTTATAATTAACAATATTCAGTCATTTCTTGAATTTCCACTGATATGGAACATGAAAGAAGCATCGCAATAGTCAAAAGACAGAAATTCGAAATTTTGACAAATCTTCACTTTTCAGATTTTTACGAATTCGAAAAATACATTTTTAGCATTATGTCTGTCTAAGAACCCGATGACCAGAAAACACTTTGAGCTATACGGATGAAATTTGGTACATGAACTTAACACTAAGTATACAAATTCTGAACGAGATCATTCACAGGATGTCTGTCTGTTCAGTTATAAGGGCTCGATAATCCTAAAAAAATCCTAAAAGCTAGGTAATTCAATTTTGGTATATATCTAAAATATAGGTTGTTTTCAAATTTTGAACCAGATTTACCAAAGGGTTGACTGTCTGTCGGTCCGTACTTTCGCATGCATATTAACATAATAATTCAATGACTTAAATTAATGAAATTCGATATGTTATTTTATGATTACAAGTATAGTTTCGTATCAAAATTTTATGTGAATTACTTGACAAAGACACCCAAAATATATATTCTTCTCAATAGATTCGGCAAAAATGCTACATTCTTGCCAAAGATTTATATTTTATGACTATTGTTCACCAATGCTGTGGAAGAAATTTGCAGTCTTACCCAAAGCCTACTTTTTGCGGAGGAAAGAGGATAAAACATTTATTGAGCAGTTTACGGGAAAGTTTCGAGGAGACCACACTTGATGATCAATAGAAAATGTTTAAGCATATGGAACAGTCAAATTTCTTTACATCTAACGATATTTTTGAAACAACTTACATATTGAAATTATCCAAACTTGTCTGAAATCTAAATTGTCGTGTAAAGACAATTTTATTTATTTTATACATTTGCTCAAAGCAGTTTTGAGTTATCACTTTCACATGCTGGTAGCCAGACATATTTTAATATTTTTTCATTAACTCAAGGAAATCTAAAACACTGAGTTTTGTCAAAATCTCAAAATTTTTTAAGATCTGTGTAAGTTGGCCTATGAGAAAACAAAATATGGAATATATGAAGCTCTTTCAACTGAAATTCCACATTTAACAATCAGTGATTAAAATTGTGAAAATGGAATTTGATGTGAAATAGATTAAAAGGTAGAAACACATTTAATTATTCTTATCCTTGTATATCGTTTTAGTGTAAAATAAACTGTTAGTATTAGATTTTTCTTAAAATATAAAAATAATATCTGTTTTATTAAATAAAAAATATAATTTTATTGTTATTACGCCTAAGCAGAATCAAATATTATATTTCCAAATATGTTAATCAATAGTGCAATATTTTAAATAATGTAATTTTAATATTATTACTTTTTGCATTGATTATGTTGTCTAATTGTTAAATTTTCAATGTTTATTTTAGCATTTTTAATTTTTATTTACTGCTGGGACAATTTTCTATTATACTAACTGTATTAATTTAACCTCTTTGGGATTCTTTTGGATTTTGCAATTCAATGAAGTTGATTCTTCTGTTGTTGGAGGCAGTACAAGGTAATTTGAAAGCTTAATAGAGACAAGTATATAAAATGATGATTTCCAAGATAGAATACTAGAAGCTTGAAAATCGTCGTAGAAATATTTTATAGTTATTTTAATGCTTCATAATAAGAAAAAAAATTCAAAATTTCTTATTATTTATAAATCGAGCCCCAATATTTAAAGAATGGATAGAAATACAGCTTGTTTTTTGGTTCAGGAACTAAATAATATAATTCTCAATCCATATGCAAAATTTTAAGCAAATCATTTGATAAACCATTAAACTAGAATTTTTTTTTTGTTGAAATGTCCTTTTTTTCCAATTTTTGAACCATTTTCGCCACTTAACTGGTATATTTTGATTTCAAAGATGTTTTTCAATTTATTTTATACGAATATTAAAAAATATAGCTGTTTTTGAACGTTGTTCAAAAACCTTCTCTCCAAACGTAGTCACATGCGTTAGAAGTAGGGCTTCTTAAGTTAGCGTCTTTGAAGGTAAGGCATGATTATGGGATTTCAGTTCAAATAATTTTTACAATTTTCAATTTCTGAGAAATAATTTCTTAAGCTCCTTAAAAATATATATTATATATATATATATATATATATATATATATATATATATATATATATATATATATATATATATATATATATATATATATATATATATATATATATATATATATATATATTCAGATTTCCTTTTCAGCATTTCCAAGTAGTAAAACAATGTAGAGAATAAAAATAAAGTAATCTAAGAAGCCCTTTATCATAAAAAGAAGTATCAAAAGAAGCATTGAGTAGAGAACTCTCCGCAATCAAATTGGAATTCAGGTTCTTTCAAGAAAACTCTTCAATCCGAGCTGCTAGAACAGTCGGATGCTATTTCACGCATGAGGCGTTACTGCCGGAAAACTCAATCAAGGCTATGGGCATACGACGACATCCTTAATTGGCCACCTGTCTACCAATTTAAAAGCACACTGTTTTCGAGAGAGAGATTTATTTATTTTTATTACTTTTTCCCACTTTTCCCACTAAGTTTCCTGAACAGATATTTTCTGTTATTCAGTCTATGCTTTAAGTTTCCTAAACTTTGATTTGTTTCGTAACTCTTTCTTATAAAAAAGAGGGAAGTTTCTAATACATGGAACAAATACTTATTTAGAAATGCATATGAGGATGTAATAAGGAATGTATGTTTGAAAATATTTATTCATTTGGGAACAAAATGAAAAGAATATGAGGATGTAATGAGAAATGTATGTTTGAAAATATTTATTCATTTGGGAGCAAAATGAAAAATATATGAGGATTTAATGAGAAATGTATGTTTGAAAATATTTATTCATTTGGGAACAAAATGAAAAGTATATGAGTAATGTATGTTTAATGATGACGCCGTGTCCAATTTACAGCGGAAGAGGGGTGCATTAGCTTCTAAAGGTAAAGACTCCTGAGCATCCGAGGGCAGAAGTCTGGTTTAAAGCTCGTATGAAGATGACACTCACACACTCGCTCGCACAAAACCTTTTTAGAAGGGGGATCTTTCACATTCCTTACAAATAGAAGGTAGGGTAAGGGATAACCATACCTGAACCAGGAGACCTGGACGCCCAGATCACGAGGAAGACGCGCTACCCCTAAGCCAGGGCGAAGTATGTTTGAAAAAAATGTATATATTTGGGAACAAAATGAAAAGCATATGAGGATGTAATGAGAAATGTGTGTTTGAAAATGTTTATTCATTTGGGAACAAAATGAAAAGTATATGAGGATGTAATGACGAATGTATGTTTAACAAAATATTTTCAAATGCGAAGATTTTCGTAGAAAAACTCTATTCTTTCAATGTACTATTGGTGCGAAAATTATCTAATTATAATAAGAAATCGTCCCGATAGGGAATCTTGAATTTTTTTGTTCATTTCAGTCCCTTTGGGTGAAAAAAAACTGAAAACATTCTTTATGCTCGTATTTGAACGAAAGTATAGGAAATTAATTTCTCTTCTGTTCAAGCAATCGGAAGATGATTTCCTTGAGCTCTATTGTCCATCGAGAATAGGGCTGAATGTCCATCGAAATGCTATTCATGTCATATTCATTTTTCACTTTCATTTAAGCATCAAAAACATAATTTGGAAAGAAATTCGCATTTTTACTTTTAAATGGTATCAAAAAATAGGTACGTGTCTGTTTCCACGTATAAATCTGTTGTGACTACAAAATATTACATGTCGATATTAATACAATTGGGGGGGGAGCTACTGATTCAGAGGATCGTTCTCTGATTTGGGTCTGAATTACGATCTATAGATGAGTGATTGAAATGCATGAATGATGTCCGCCCCGTAAAAAGGGTTGTGAAGCGTGAGTAACAGAGACGTACTTTTGGCCCTAGATGGCGCTACTGAAAAAAACAAGAGACGCTCTGTCGGTTTAAAATCGCTAATTTCGTCAGAGGGCTTATCTATGACAAGTGCCCTTAGAAACAACAACAATATTTAGCATTTTATGTGCAGGAATTTTTTTCATATTTAAATATGCAATATTTAGGTATTTACAAGGCATCGACAATGTTATTTATATTCTCGAGGCATTTTAAACGCATTCGTAATGTTGCAATTTACATGTAGCAGTTGCAATCGGCTATTTCTAATTGCATAGCAAACTATTACTGTGAACATTTCTTTCAGAAGTTCTTCTAGAAGTATTTCTTACATGAAATAAATATTCAAAAAGCATAAAAATTTTCTATAATTCATGCTTGAGTTTCAATCACCAACGCACCAAAATGGAAAATTTGTTGAAACAACAAAATAAATAAAATTAAGAATAAAATTAATTTTTACTATTTGCAAAGAAATATTAATTTTAGTGTTAACATTTATCTTACCAGCAGTAGAAAAAGTTATCGTTTATTACTCTCTTTGCATTTTATTTCTGAGTGTCTTTATCAATTCATACTTTCCTATTATCATTCCTTACTCTCATTCAATAGATGAAGTGCTGCACCACTTTCTTTTACGTTTATATAAAAATAGTGGTGCGTATTATTCATTGATACATGTAAATCATTATTCCTTACTCTCATTTAATATATGAAGTGCTGTACCACTTTCTTTTACGTGTATATAAAAATGGTGGCGCGTATTATTCATTGATACATGTAAATCATCATTCCTTACTCTCATTTAATATATGAAGTGCTGTACCACTTTCTTTTACGTGTATATAAAAATGGTGGCGCGTATTATTCATTGATACATGTAAATCATCATTCCTTACTCTCATTTAATATATGAAGTGCTGTACCACTTTCTTTTACGTGTATATAAAAATGGTGGCGCGTATTATTCATTGATACATGTAAATCATCATTCCTTACTCTCATTTAATATATGAAGTGCTGTACCACTTTCTTTTACGTGTATATAAAAATGGTGGTGCGTATTTATCTTACCAGCAGTAGAAAAAGTTATCGTTTATTACTCTCTTTGCATTTTATTTCTGAGTGTCTTTATCAATTCATACTTTCCTATTATCATTCCTTACTCTCATTCAATAGATGAAGTGCTGTACCACTTTCTTTTACGTGTATATAAAAATGGTGGTGCGTATTATTCATTGATACATGTAAATCATTATTCCTTACTCTCATTTAATATATGAAGTGCTGTACCACTTTCTTTTACGTGTATATAAAAATGGTGGTGCGTATTATTCATTGATACATGTAAATCATTATTCCTTACTCTCATTTAATATATGAAGTGCTGTACCACTTTCTTTTACGTGTATATAAAAATGGTGGTGCGTATTATTCATTGATACATGTAAATCATTATTCCTTACTCTCATTCAATATATGAAGTGCTGTATCACTTCCTTTTACTTGTATATAAAAAAAGTGGCACGTTTTATTCATTGATAAATGCAAATCAGATTGCTTCCATGCTTTATCAGTTACGAAAGATTCCATTATATCAAGATATGCATACATAATTTAAGAGTGTTACAAACGTGAAACTCAAATCATATAATCATCATTCTAAATTTTCATTTATTTATTCAATATATTTTAATTTCCATTATTATATTATTTTTTAATGACTTAAGATGTTGATCTATCGCTTATTTTGCTGTTTCAGATGAGAACAAAAATTTTAAAGCAGGTATAATTATAATAATAATTATTATATAAATAAGTTTAAGAGCAATTATTCTATAAGATGTTATTAAGAAGTAATCAGCTTAGAAATTGAGAATATATATTCGAATTATTTTTGATAAAATTCAGCTATATGAATTCAATTAAATTGACATGGGAAAAAGTAGCAGTTATTAACCATATACATTAAGTTCAATAATAAAATTAATAAATAAGAGTTTAAAATCATATGAAGGACTCTAAATATAATTTATCAGAAACAACATAAATATATTTAAAAATTAGAATACACATAGATTTAAGTTATGCATTTTGTTCTTTACAGTTTAAATTTCATTTGCAAAAAGTAGAACAATACTTTTTAATGCATTGCAGAATTATTTGATAAAGATTCATTTTTATTTTAATTGAAGTCAAATAAAAAATGACTACACATATTTTAAAAGCCACTTATAATTTCTTGTCCCCTCCATTTGTAACAGCGTTTTATAAAAGTAATAACTTAGAAATAAATGTTATTCAAAATTAAATTTTGTTTATTATTTTATATTAAAATATTTTTTGTTTATTTCAAAAGAAACGTTCATAATATAGTACTTTCAATTAAGGTTTATTTATCGCAAAATTGAAATTTGATGAAATTTATTATTTTTTAAAATTTTATTTGAAACAATTTTGTATTATCATTTAAGTTTGAAATGATAAATGCATATTCTTTGAAATTAAGTGTTATGCAGTATTTTGTGAATTATTGAATTTATTTGAAGCCAATCATTTTCGCATAGTGTACCAAAATTACCAAATTAAAATAGTGTGCCAAAATTAAGGGCACAAACACTTATTTTTATTGCACTTATTTTTATAACACTTATTTCAAATTTTATTTGTTTTTTACTTTTTATTCTCTTTTGAATAAATGGTATATAAACCATTTGAAATGTGACCTCATAAGCAGTTGGAATTTTGATTGCAATGTTTTGAATAATATTTCAAAATCCATTAACTTAACATTAGAGAGAGTGAGTTCTCATGATAATTTAGATGATTTAGTGCGATGGATGGTGGAGCCTTGGAGAGAAGGTGTAACCTTGTTTACAAGAGGCACCAGAAATGATATACAGGTCATGGAGTCAAGTCCAAACAAGTGGTACTATAACCGGGAAGCTCCGACACCTGCTCTGGATCGATACTTCGCATTTAGTACACTACTCAGGCAGACAATGGTTACAGCGCTTTATTGCGTTTGGTAAAGAATTTCCATGTTAGCAGAACCCAGACGCTTAGAAAAAAAGGGCCCTTTTTTTGCTCGACATCCAATACAATGCCTCTCTCAGTGTATCACAAGCAGAGCAAGTTTGTTGCTCCATCTGTGAGGAGTGTGAATGTGCCCTCCCCCCCCCCCGCCCCTGTAAAAAGTTGTTGTGCAAGCGAATTTGACGCATGAAGTAGCTAAGTCGTGCTCTTGGCCCTAGTTGGCGGTACTGAAAAAACAAACGACGCTCACTCGGCTAAGATCACTGACAGATAACTGTCAGTGGGCTTGTAAAGTGCCATAAGTCACAACACGCAAATGTTCTAATATAACAGTAACATATGCAGTATAATATAACGCCATTCTTTTTTTTTTCTTTAACTATTTTTGCTCATTAGATAAGAATGATTGAATCTGAAACTCTTATCATCACTATTTGGAAGTAAGGTTACTTCTAACAATTCATGAATAAAATATCCATTTACGACTTTTAAAGCATTTTAAATTCTTGCAAGATTTAAATATTTCGATTTGTATTAGAAAGCATAAAACAATGCACAAAATCCAAACCATAAAAGGCATAGCAAATCTAACACAACTTACAGCCAAATGAAACTTCAGAAGAAAAACTTGCGGCGATCAAATTGGGAGGCAATCGCACGCATACAAGCATTTGGAGAGTAAAAGTGCTATATCATCCATCAGATATTCCTGCAGAGAATGTTCAATCAAGCCTGTGGGGGAATGGCAGCATCCTAAATTAAACACCTGACAATGATTTAAAAAGCAGATCATCAGAAAGAGTGATTTTTTTTTTTTTTTACTTTTCTTTTCTTCACACGAAACTTAATGAAAGTATACAAAGGGATGCACTGTGAAAAGAAAATCTTTACTCCCCAGCATTTTTCCTTTTGTTATCTTCCGTTGAAGAATGTTTTTATTTCATCTAAACAAGAGCTGAATACCGAACCGATGTAAAAATAAATGGAAGCTTTTAAGTGTGTATTCGCTTTATGGATGAAATTCTATACCATTCTTGGACAGGTGAGAATTGCATTCATTCAGGTTGTGAAAATTCTGGAATGAAATATCCATAATATGAGAAAATATTTTTTTAATGGGAGAAGAAGTGAACAAGAGTCAATTTATTTCATTAATGAACAGGAATTGTAACATACTCTCCTTTGTGGAAATTGTAGAGAAGAAACAGATAAGAAATTTTAAGTGATTAGTTAATAAAGTTTGAGATCTCTCTCCATCAATCGTGGAATTATTGTTTAAATGTTTCCTCGTTATCCATTAATCAATAAGAACTATTAATGTAACCAACATTGACCATTTCCTTTATTATCCAATAATCAATCCATTAAAAAAATAGAAAAGAGCAGAAGAATGGTCAACCAAATTATAGAGAGTATAAATTGATTTAAAACAGGTGAATAAACAGTTTAATTGTCCTTCAGTTGTACCATCCCTTAACAAAAGGTAAAATGTTTGCTGATACACTAGTTATAACTCTTGTAAGAAATTATTAAAAAATGATAATTATAATAAAAATTAAAATTTAAAACAAGGAAAATAATTATTACATCACATTTTCTTATTTTAGAATAGTCTAGAGTAATTGGGAAAGAATTTCGCATACTCGATCATATTTTCAGAAATAAATTAATCACATGCAAGGAAAAAAATGGGTCTACAACTTATATGAATTCTTAATTATGTACTGAAGGGATCATTAAATAATACCTTTCTCCCAACTTCGAGATAAAATTTGCCCTGGGTAATTGAAAACTTCTATTCTACTTCACAGGAGAAATTCCAAAAAGCAAAATTGACAAACATTATCCATTATATTCAGAAAAATAAAAGAAAGAAATACGTAACTTTACAATTTACATTGCAAATAACAGATAAAAATGAATAATAGTAGAAAAGTTTTGGTTTCACAATTAATGAGCAATTTCGCTACTAAAGTAAGCAGATTTTAGAAAATAATAATTAAAAAACAAACGGAAAAACACTTTTTTTTTTAAAGAAGGCCCACATTTCCCCAATTCGCTGCTTCACTAATTTGTAACATATGTAGATACCATTCTCAATTGTCCCATCTTCCCATTAATCTTTAACAGCTTTCCTAACCTTATATAGTAAATGAGATACTAAAGTTCATTCTAAAAATAATTTAAACCTTAAACCTTCACGAATTAATTCGAATAATTCCGAAAACAAAACAGTTTAATAAAATATAATTCTCTATATATATTAAACTGTGTATATATATATATATATATATATATATATATATATATATATATATATATATATATATATATACAGAAGTATTAGAATCAAGTTAATAGGAAAAACAAAAAATCAAATAAAAATTAAACCAAAAAAATTATAAAAAAAGAATCCGGCCTGAAGACTTTTTCAAGGGTCTCTCTCAGGCAGGGATTCAAAGAAAGGGATTTTTTCTGTGAGGAAATATAGACATTGTCTAATAATGATTCCTCGTGACCCGAAAATCCCCTGAAATTATGCTCAAGAGATATACCATTTTAACAGAAAGGAAATATAAAACAACTATATAAGCTATAACAACTATATAAACAATTATAAAGCAATATAAAACAAATGTTGTTTTATATTTCCTTTCTGTTAAAATGGTATATCTCTTGAGCATAATTTCAGGGGATTTTCGGGTCACGAGGAATCATTATTAGACAATGTCTGTATATCCTCAGAGAAAAAATCCCTTTCTTTGAATCCCTGCCTGAGGGTGACCCTTGAAAAAGTCTTCAGGCCGGATTCCTTTTTTATATTTTTTATAATTTTTTTGGTTTAATTTTTATTTGATTTTTTGTTTTTTCTATTAACTTGATTCTAATACTTTTGTATCAATTCATCTGTGTTTTAGAAGTAGCTGCAATTGCGCTCTCTAAATACTATGAAGTTCTTTTTTGGTTTTAGTTTAAATAGGTTATAAATTTTAGTTGCGATTTTGAAACTGTTTTTGTTTCGTTTTCAAACTTTTTCTTACTTAAGATTGGTTACTTATATATATATATATATATATATATATATATATATATATAAGCTTATTTTCGTTGAAGTAGAATGCAGTTTCGAAGGCACAGAATCCGCTTTGGATTTTTTAATTCTCTTTAATATCCATTCCTTGAAAGCAATTTATTTACAAGCAAGTGCGGACAAGGCACGTCCACAACAGTGCGAAACAAAAGCAGAAGTAAGAAAAAGGAACGAAACGAATCATTCCTAGTGTTATATAACATGGGATTTCCGGCCACGTGGAGATGGAAATACACGTGTTCATCTTTGACAAGGGCAAGGAAGGATTATTTTCACTTGATACGTGGAAATGATTGCGCAGTAATTTTTACACAGCTTCATACGTGGAATGGTATCAGGAAACGAGAGAACACTTTAGAATGATCCCGAGATGGGCCGAACTAGGGAAAAAATTAAGAAAATTAATTTGGATTAAATTAGATATTAAAATATCATTACGTATATATATATATATAATTCAAATTCAAATGTCTTATTGATATCCCTTTTCCTTTACATTACAATTGAATACCCATACTACTTAAAATGAAAATTTGAGAAATTGCTAATGAAAAAAGTATTCGTAATTTTCCAATTAATGTTTGATCTCTACTCCAGTCATTTCCTTCTTAAGATATTTATCATTCATTTTCATTTCTTATTACCAGTTAATATGACTGTACACACTAACACTACACTAATGTTCAAAGAAAATATTATTATGGATGATGATAAAAGTATTCCAAATGTTCACTCGATCTTTTGAACTGGGAAACCTAATCTTTAAAATCTTAATACACATACAAAAAAATATTTTCCGAAATATTAATCCATATCATATATAAAATAAAAGTTATTTGAAAATAGCAAATTTATTAAAAGTTAACCTAAATAAGAATGAAAAACAAAACAAACCATACAAAATTTAATGGGTAAATTCAAACAAAAATTAGCCGCTTTTTCGAGTTTACAACATATACTTGCCAGCTTATCGCATATTTTTCTTAAAATGTTATTCACGTTCAAAGTCCATCATTTCATTTATAACATTAAGTGATTTCTCTCGCATTCTTCAGCAGAGAATTATCAGCTCTAAATTTTTGATCTTTTGTCTCTGTTTGATTCATTAGATGATGAAAGATTTTCCAGTAACATGATAACTGTCTTATCATAAACAACAATCAGGTGGGCGGGTTTTCATCATTGTAAAACCCACCAATTTTATCAAAACGAAAAAGTATTTCTCGTAACATAATAATAACTGTCTTGATATACACAACAATCAGCCAGGCGAATTTTGATCATTATAAAACCCGATAATTCTATCAAAAGGAAAAAGCATTTCTCGTAACGTGATAACAACTGTCTTGATATAAACAACAATGAGGTTGGTGAATTTTCCTCATTATAAAACCCAGCAATTCTATCAAAAAGAAAAAGCATTTCTCGCCACATGATAGCAACTATCTTGACATAAATAACAATCAGGTTGGCGAATTTTCATCATTATAAAACCCGGTAATTCCATCAAAAGGAAAAAGCATTTTGCTGTATTTCAAGAGAAATGTTTGAACATATGTAGCGCCATCTGTACATCAGTCACTTGAATTATACTAACTCCCACTCGAGAAATTTAAACTTCTGAGACACTCTGCTCAACATAGTTTAAAGATCCAGAAAATAAAAAAAAAATCATAAAACAAAGCAATCAACGAAACATATGTCATAAAAAAAAACACAAAAAAAAAAAATCTTTCGTAGAACATCTCTGGGGTCAAATTAGATTCCAGACCTTTCTCTCGAAGAACGCTAATCCTGACTGTCAGAAGAATGCGAGTGCCATTTCACGCATGGTTTACAGCTGCAGCGACGAGAATTCTATCCAGGGAATGACTTTTTCAATGGAGCATCTTTTTACGATTTATAACGTGTAAATTTTCAGAGAGAGCGAGAGAAATTCTTGATTCATCTTATCACCTTTCCCCTTTCAACAAAACATCTTCCGAAGAATAGATACTCCTATTCATAAGAATTTTTCCCCTTTTATAGACCGAATAGTTCCCAGTTTTATTTTCTTTTGTTTTAGATGACAATTTCAAGCCCACTGAAGAAAGATTTGGTTTTGATTACTTTTCCGGTGTGATTGGAGAAAAGTGATTTTAAAATCTTTGTTTACTCCGGAGATAAAACGTTGTATAAATATAGATAAAAATGCAATGTAATTTTTGAAACATTTAGATTTAGATATCAGGTAATATTTAAAAGGATTTCAATCAGAAAATTTTTCAAAAATAAATGAGTAGTGTGTAGTTATAAATTTTAGCAAAAAATTATTAAATAATGCTAAACTGCTTTTTTTTTTTGCTAAACTATTGTTAGCGGAAAAATAGTTCAAACTTAAATTTAATCATTTTTCGCGGATTTCTAGTTTTACTGTTACAGCGAGTTTGGAGATTTATCAAAGCTAAAACATTGGTTCAAAGATATATCATTTGTAATATAAGAACTCGTGAGTTAAATTTCGTAAAGATGATTTTTATACAATTACATTTAGAATTTACTTAATGCACGTTTTTCACACATAACATTCTGAATTTAAAAATTGTTAAATTTAAAAATACTTAAATTTAAAAATTCACATTTTAATTTTAATGCAGAAAATATCCTAAATCCTGCTATAACTTTACAATGTTGTAAGTAGCATATTTTTTTTTTTTGTCTCCTGTGTAATTCTATTCTTAATTTCCACCTAACATCATTACTGAATTTATTTTTTAATCAGAATATTTGCATCTCTAGTTCAGAAAACCTGTTTTATTAAATGAGGGTTTAAAAAATCAGTTTTAATTTCTATCCTGGATTTAAATTTCTGTTTGTTTTGCCCATTTTCAAGAACTGCTGTTCACTCCTGTAACACTATATACCAATTTATTATCAGTATTTTAACTCAAATATTTGCTTTCTTAGTTGAGTAGATTAAATTATTTTATTGAATTTATAAACAAGAGCACTAGAGAGCATCATGCAAATTATGAAACACATTCTGCTGTAAATACTTCTATTTAAGTATATTTTGATGCTTTTTTTTTATTTACTATTCACATTTTTTTATAAATATGATTTAATTTACCTGAAAATTTAAGTTGATTGAAGTTTAAAAATATCACATTTCAAATTAAAAATCAATTTGAAGCGAGAAAAAATTATGAAGAATGTAGTATAAGGAATATAACAGTTCTTAGGTTTCAGAAATATGTGTAAAATATCTGCCAAAATTTGAAAAATACATACAGAAGAAATGCATAAAATATTTATCTGAAACTTTTTGCAACAAATAATCTCAACGAAGTAGATAGTTGAAAGAGCCGATTAGTAAATGTCTTTAAATAAACAATTAATCTTATTTTTTCACTGTTCGCATATATAAAACATTATTTTAATCAACTATCGTATCACTAGCATTAAAGTTGTGCTGGCAGTATAGTAGTACTTCCGTCGCTGTTATTCATAACATAGATATTGTTGAGAAACATGCTGCGCTTACTCGAATTTTACTTACTTAAATGCTGAGCTTAAACGAATTTTACCTACGTTTTTATGAATATGGTTTAATTTAGCAAGCAAGATATTAACCTAGCATACGAGTTGCTGCTGTACATGCTGAACTTAATCGAACTTCACTTTTTTTTTATGAATATGATTTAATTTAGCAAACAAGTTATTAAATGAGCATACGACTTCCTGCTGTATATGCTGAACTTACTCAAAATTTACTTACATTTTTTTTTATGAATAAGATTTAACTTCTCAAATATGTTAATAGATTAGCATACGAATGCTCAGCTTACTCAAATTCTAAAAACATCACTTAAATTCACCGCTATTAAATATATATTTATTACAAAAGTAAGATACACTACACGGAACGTTTGCTAGTGCAATTATTTATTTGCTTTTATTCCTTTCTTTATGAAAATGAGATGAACACACATAAGACTGAAAAAATGGTTGTTTGCACTCATATAAATGCAGTAAACAAAGAATTTCGCGAATTTACATATGAATGCATATTATCAAATTCAACAGAATGTGTGGTGAAAAAATATTGACTCCACATAATTAAAAAGCACATTTTGTAGACAAAAGATTGGGCAGATAGATTAATCTTTTTCGATCAAGCACAAGCCTTTTAACGGCCCAGATGCAATTATTTTAAAACGTTTTCCTTTCTTTTAACCTGGAGAAAATAATGCTAAAAGTTAAGCAGAATGTACACAGAATTCCAATTAATTTCATGAGTTTACTATTTTATTTTTCATAATCTAGTGCCTTGTGTAATATTAACTCACGTGAGATTGCATGAAATAGATTACATTTGTGAGTTCAGCTTTTAGGGATATTAAAATTTTCATGCATTCTCACAAAAATATTCAAACTGTAGTTATTTTCGATAAATAATAACTTTTATCATTCATTTAAAAACAAAATTTATTAATGAATAAAAATTAGGCAATTCTTTTGTTGGTCCGAAAATCCCAAATTTCTAATCCCATACTGTTGAATAAGTATATTTAAAATTAATATAATTAAAATTATATAATTAAATTAATTATATATAATTAAAATTAATAATTGTGGATTTCAATTGCTGAAGTTTCAGCTACTAATTAGGTAAGAAAAAAATATGGAGGCCAATAAAGAATTAGAATAAATTATTTTTTACTCTACTTTATTTTATTATTTGTAAATAATCAAAAGAATAATATTTTATCTATTTTTTTCCTTGCTCAAGGAGAAAAAAAAATTCAAAATTTTCCTATATAAAATTGCATTACGGACCTGAAACTTTGTCATATATCTAGCAAATTTCCAAGAAAAGTAGATCATAATTCTACAGCCAGATGTGACTTTGAAATATCATTAGAAAAAAATGGAAAGCTTCCTTCAGTTTAATAATCAGTAAATTAAAATTTTTGCGTTACAAAAAGAAAGATTCTGTTGATGTTTTGTTTTCAAGTGAAGAATCAAAATTTTAATAAAAAGATCATGTAAATTTAGCAATTAGATAATGTAAATTTTAGAATAAATTAAATGTCTTTCAAAAAATTGCTAAATAAGTAGAAAAATTTGCAAATAAAAGTAAACCCAAGAAATAAATTTGTATATTTATCGAAACTGTAACTTCTCTGACTAAATGTATTCAATTGTATTGGTTAAGGAATTTAATGTAATCGTAACAAAAGTCAAATAAATTTATTGGGTAGGTACCCATTGCATGCTGATGAAACATGACTTACTTCTATTTGAATAATAATCCTTTAATCGTGGATGTAGCTTGTACCTAGGTCCCTATTTAATTGCCGTAAATAGATGTTGACATAGTGTTGCCAATATTTTCTTCCGACATTGTGATATTCAGATATCTTCTATGGCTCTTCCATTTTCATCAGAAACACACTTTGCCTATGCTCCAGGGTAATAATACAACCTACTATTTCTGTACATAAAAAAGCCGTGGCTGCAGAACTTCCTTACGACTACATCATTTTAATAAAAACATTCCTGCTACTATTTTGTAACGAAATCGTTTGATTTATATTTTATGTTTTATATTTACCACTATTTTTAACCAATTATCATGTATATATAAATATGGGTTGTATATTAGATTAACCAACTCAAGTTTGTTCTGCGTGAGTATGCTGTCTGGAGTATGCTGTCTGGAGTATGTTGCAGACCCACTTGGTGGTGATAAAACGTAATCTGGCAGAAGGGAAACTATACATATGTTCAACTACTATCTGGCTTTTTCCACGCAATATTACACCTCTTATTTTTAAATCTGTTTCTAGCCATTTTCCGATTTAAAATAAAGCTTTTATCCTTTCTCTGGTATATTTTGATTTCATAAGTGTTCTCACCATCTTTTTTTTATGCAAAAATTCTAAAATATAAAAATTTTAGAACGTTTTTCAAAATGTTGACTCCAATGCAGTCACAAAACTTAAGTCCTTTGATCATTCCGGTACTTCATAAATCAGTTCTCCCCGTCCATTTTACAGAAAATAAGAACAAAGCAATTATGAAAGGTTTGTCGGGTAAATTATTAATATTAAATTGCAACATAATACGAAAAATGGCAAAAAAAACAGAACAAAAATATGAAACAAAGGAAGGAAAACATATACCTAAAACAGAAGAAATCCCACAATTAAAAAGTGTAAATAATAAGTAATTCCGGTAAAAGTTTGCAATTGGATGCCCCTTAATTTTTTTGGTGATTTTTTTGTACGCCAAGGATACCGGTAAAAAATTTCGGTCGGTAACCCAACAGAAACGTCAATGAAAACAAAACATTATGGAAACCAAAAGTAGTGCTACATCGCTGAAATTCGTCGCCAATTGAAGGGACACCCAAATCTACACTAGAACCGAAATTCCAATATAAATGTGAACAGAAGAAAGATTTTTTTTTGCTACAATTAATCTTCGCAATAAAAATAAAATATATAATGTAAATATGAAGAAAATTGCATAGAATGAAACAAGAGTTCACGAATTACACAAAATTTCTCTTCAAATTAATACTTGTTTCCATATTGAGCCAGTGCTATATGTATCCTATCGTATAATTCAACTAAATTTTATAACGCAAACAAGCATCAACAAATCATTTTATCGGAAATCTTTCTGGAATCCCTTGACGCATGATTCCAGTCATCATCTCAAAACTAACGCTCCCCACATTCCATCAGATCCCGAAATAGTAACGATTCTCTAACCAGCCTGCATTCCTAAACTACTTTCACCATTAATAACACTAACATCCATAACTAAGGGATTTCGGAGTGTTTTCTCGCAGCCGTTTGTCTTCAGAATCTCTCACTTATTCGTCAATGATAGTTTCCGATATTCCTTTTACACTGTATATGCAACTTTTTGTTTTAGTCTTGTGCTTCTGTAATGCTAAGATATATTTTGCAGAGGCTATACTTATTGAATGTGCTCTTTTATTCCTCAAAAAATGAAAATAAATGAAGAAAAAGAAAGAAAATAGAAAAGCGCAAATGATGCAATATTGTCTTTTTTTTTTTTTTTTTTTTTTTACTTTTTTGTATACAAAGTTTAGAGAAATGCAATCATCAAACGATTTGGATTCAAGATTTTGAGTAATGTCAGCGTTTAAGATCACTTTGTGCACAAACAACGCCCTTTCGGTATTATGTCTGCTAACAAAACAATTCTGTATATGGCCTTAAGACCAAAACTGAACATTTCTGTCAAATTTATAATTTGTCTGTTGATTGAAATTCATTCAGAGAAAGTCTGTCTTCCGAATACAAATAAACACGATTGTTGGAAAACGCAAAGATCTAGATAGATATAATTGGTACTCAAGTTTGTAGGTACAATGCAGAGTTTTGCAAAATTTCGAGCTAAATCTATCAAAGAGTAGACAATCTATTGATTAATGCTTGCATATACAGGGTTAACAAGAAATAAGTTGCCCACTTCAGAGGGCTCTAAAATGCATTCTGTTGATCCGAATGAGATAAAATTTGAACTATAGATTATTGAGATGGTGTGTTTTACATTTATTAAATAAAAAAAATTATTACAAAAAAATTCACCGTTAAGTGCCTTTGTAATACACATAAAACCATTTAATATGATTTATAATTGTTAAATAAAATAAAATTAAAATTTCTCAATATGTCCTCCTTCATTTTCAACAATATGCTCTCATCGGAAAACCATATTTTCTATAGATAAGCGGAGGGAGTCTGCCGGAATATTAGAATATGGCGTCGAATGTTGTCCTTAAAATCTGGTAGAGATGATAACCTTATTGAACCTACAACAGGAGTACAGACATGCAGGCCTATCCTGCAAAAGTTGCATAGACATGATTTTCTATGGATGAAAATTTCAAAATCTGCCGTAACATTTTTCATGCAGTTGAATACGGCATATCCGGAGCATGGGGAACAACTGGCAAACTCACACTATTATGCGGCGACTGACTACTGGCTTCAACGAGCGCGGTCGCAACATTTTCGAGGTTGGGAGACGGGATTTTTTTTCCCGTCCTCTACATGGAAGAATGCCAAGTTAACCAGTTTTTTTTTTTTTTTTTTTTTTTTTTCAAATTTCTGCATCATCTTGCTTAGGGCATCTGGAGACATTGCTTCATACGACGAAATTCCTTTAGAGTTGCAAAAGAGTTTTGTTGGTTCTGGTAGAACA
Source organism: Argiope bruennichi (assembly GCF_947563725.1). Lineage (NCBI taxonomy): Eukaryota > Metazoa > Arthropoda > Arachnida > Araneae > Araneidae > Argiope > Argiope bruennichi. The sequence continues at coordinate 37,363,307 of NC_079161.1, read as the reverse complement.
ACTTCAATAGTAGCGCTTTTTCTTGCAATGTAGGCATGACGAACAGAAAAGAAACTAATGTTCATACAGAATCCACTTTCTTTTTATCCAAAGAAAAATGGTAATAGACATGCGATGTAACACAAATTATGTTTCAGATTTTCAATATATGTTAATAAATGCCATTTATGTTATAACGCCATCTATTGGTGAATTTTTGTACTAATTTTTTTAATTAATAAATATAAAGCACATCATCTGAATAATCTGTAGTTCAAATTTTATTTTATTTGGACCAATAGAACGCATTTTAGAGCCCTTTGAAGTGAGTAACTTATTTCTTGCTAATCCTACACATATAAGGGTAATGATTTAGATAAATGAAATTCAGTAAGTGATCTGGAACTATAATTGGAGTTCTGTGTGAATTTATAATTTTAATGAATCAGGAAAAAGCCATTCAAAATATATATATTATCACTATAGATTCAGTAAAAGTACCTGATTCAAGAAAAAGATATAATTTGTCAGTATATTTGATTGTTTGCCATAGCCATGTAAATTATGAGATCCAAGATATTTGAGGAGAAAGAAAATACTTTATTAGGGAGTACGTGAGAAAGTTTCGAGGTGACTTCTCTCTCTTGTTTTTTAATTCCCTTGTTTTATCTATTTACAAAGTCTAAGGTGATATATTCGACAGCTCTGAGAAGTTGATGCGTTGTTGACAGTTTGGGTTTAAAGCTGAAATGATCAGGAATTAAGATATTATTATTGAATAAATGATTAGTAAGTTTTTGTAGCATGAAATGTTCGGTTATTTAGCTAAAATTTAGAAGAGAAATAGGCCTTTAACTGGAAAAATCAGTAGGATTTTTGCCAGGATTTAATATAGTTATAATGACAGTTGTTTTTCAAGTTGAGGGGAAGTATTTGAATTTAATTAAAAGAGCGATGATATTATAAACTTTAAATTTGATGGTTTTATTTGAAACATCTCCTATCCCTGGAGTCTTTTTGAGTTTATTTTCTTTGAATACTTGTAGAATTCTAAAGCGATTGGCTATTCGATTTCGGTGTCGGTTGGGGTCTTTAGGAAATTTACTAAAGTGTTGTTGATTTTGTTTTCTGCGTCAGCGTCATGCATGTTGTTTGAATTTTTGCTCCAAGGATCTGTTAAACTTTTGGCTTATCCGTGTTTGAAATGGCTTTACTGGCCGGGCTTTTAAGACCGGATATTTTTGTGTGTTGTTTTCTCATGTGCATTGCTGTCTTCCAGAGTAAATTATCATTGGGGTGTAGGGCTATTAATTTATTTTTCCATTCTTCTGGGATGACCGGTTTTTTCTACTCTTCTATTAAGTCTACTTATTTCTCTTTCGTCCGACTAGATCTCCAGTGTTTTGCCATTTCTGGTGTACAATATTTTTGCAAATTAAAATTATTTTTGATTCATTGTTTACATATTAAATATTTGGGTCTAATTCTGTGGAACTTGAGTGGAACGGAGTGGAAATCGAGATGATGAAATTTGCTACGAGTGTGTCAAGAATTGTTGTGTTTATAATACTCTACCTGTCAGCGTAGATGAGCATGACTTTTTAAAATTTAGCCCAGTTTGTTTTGAGTTTACTATTGTGTGTGATGAAATAATAATTTAGGATAACTGAATTTTAGTCAGAGCATAGTTACCGGACGAAGTATATGTCGTACGGATGGAGAAAGTTTCTTATTTTCGTAATCGCTATATCTATAACGATAAGGTTTCCTTAATGGGTAAAATATATGTTTATTTCTGGTGGATTAACGTAATTAGGGCTACCTGCAGTGATGGTTGGAGCTAGAGTGACTTGAACTGGAAATTTCTCCTAGTAGTATGGAGGAACGGGTGAGAGGAGTTGTATTGTGCTACTTGACTACTGGTTGCTAAAATTCAGATAATATGCACATTGGTGTTTAAGTTGTATTTCAGTTTTATAGGTATCAATTTGATTTTGATATTAAAATACTGATTGCATAAATAAGAAAAACTAATCTCAGAAATACAAAGTTGCATTTTTTATAGTAATAATACGTCTTAGGGTCTTTTGATTTTCGGACCAGGATTGCATAAATTTAATTTCTTTGTGACTTCATTTTCATTATTTTCTAATTATTTATAAATACGTTTTGATCACTTCTTTAAATGAGGTATGTAATAATTCTTTTCTAATCGCCTTATTTCTCACATACTATTTGGGCATTTACTATTCTTCTAATAGTTGAATTGTATGGCGATTCTATGATTTTATTATTAGATCTGACAGCATGACCCCAAGCAGGACATGCGTATTTTAGTACCAGATGCAAGTAGGATAAGAAATTGTACCTTTCACGAGACATATAAATTATATAGAAAACATTATACAGAAGAAATAGTGGTAAATCATCTAATGAAAAATCTAAAGGTCTAAATCATCTAATGAATAATAACACTTCATGAAAATAGTTGGTATAAAATAATAAGTTGAAACCGCACTTAATCAGGGAGAAGTAATTTTATATAGACATTATGCAGACCTCAAGTAATTTTGTATTCAAAAAAGAATATATTAATGTGTTTTTATATGAATCAGATATAAATATGATCTCTTAGCATTCCTTATTACCATAACACAGCGATAAAAATATATTTTTCTTGAAATTAGTTCCGCTAAAAATCGACGATAGTTTTGTCTGTAGTGATTGTAAGGTGATACAGTCAACAGCCATCAATAACGAATGACGGCATTTATTAACACGAAGGCAAAATACATAGGTGACAACATGCAGCCAAGACGTATACAATGAGATGTACGATACATAGCAGCACTTGCACCCAACCGCAACCCACAAGTAGTAATCGGTAGTAAATAACTACAGCAGCAAACAAAGCGACCAGACAAAACTCAGTAGGAAGAGAAAATCCACGTAGATATTCACTAGGGTCTCTTCAAACGCCTACTGTTCTCCACTCTTTATCTGTACCCAACTGCCGACTGATTAATAAACGACTGGCTACTCAGCACATATCTCATTGCAGCTTCAATACTTGACTCCAAGTCTCGGCGCACGTCTCAATCCACCAATTACTTAGGCACCACTCAGGGCTTCGTCAACTAATTCGCCGCTAAGCAATTAATTATATGACTGACTTAAGCTTCGACTGCCGAAATTTTATAAAGTCGGGAGCAGGGCACAGAATCAAGCATAAGTTGTCTCCTATTGGTCCTGCAGCCTAAATTTCTGATGATTCCAACATCATCCATTTTGTCGCCAAATCACCACATAGTCGCCAGGTTTCTCGCCAAGTCCGAGGTCTCTGCTCCGGCATCCGATTAGCATTGAACAGAGCTATTCGTAAAATCTCTTTTGCCTATTTACACAGTTCTATGCGTAGAAAAAGGGATTTCTTTTTCATTGTCGATTTAACCTTTACCTGCAGAAAAATATAATATAAAAATTTGTGTATATATTAAATTATACATCTCTCTAAGATCAGAGTTAGATTCTATCTTGAGATGCGGTAAGTGATTTAATTTGACTTTTCCTGCTACATGGTGTACAATATAAAGAGTGCTAAAATGGTTTTTTTTTAATAAATTAAATCTTGCAATGACTCATTGATGTAATAATTAACTTGTCTAGAATATATCCATTTCATTTCTGAATAGTTTTGTTTGTTATTGTAATGTCTTAATACTGGTTAGAAAAAAAATTCTTTCATCTTTTCACTATGGGGATTTTGATTTTTTTTTTACATTTTAATTAACTAAAAACCATCTTTGTTGTCTCAATTATTCTTAAAATCAGTATCTTATTTTCCATCTTTAGCAATCAATTGACATGCCTCAGATGGGACTAATAAACTGAAAAAAAAAATTAGGTATCAATTGATTAGGTATTTAGGTACTTCGAGAAAACTTGTTTAACATTAGAAATGAAACTGTGCTATTTTATTTAAACAACTGCTGTAACAGGTTGCCAGAAAATATAATAATTCCGCTTTAACTTTTGAGTGCATGATCATTTGTTTTAAATTTTAAAAAAATCGTTTATTATAGGAAAATAGTCATAGGTTAAAAAAAAAATTGAGCTAATAATACTGTATATTTATTTTGAAAAAAGTTGTATGTAGATTTTTGGCAACATACAGTATTTCCCAAAATGATTGCATGAAGAATTAGAAAGCAATTTAGGAGCATTATCATCATGTATTCCAACATTCAAATAAAAATTTCATGAAATCCTATGATGATAAAAGGGAATAACGAAATAATTATATAAATTAATATTCTAGTTGTCCTCAATAGATTATAATCATTTAGATTCCGCTTTCGTCCACTATTTGATTCATATGAAATATTGTGTTTAATTTTAATTAAATATTCGATGCACAAATTAATATTCATGCTTCCTTTCCCCGAAAAAGTATTTTTTAAACTTTAAATTGTGAAGAACATTTAAATTACTTTACAGCAATAGCCTGTTGATATTTGTTCTGTCTATAGAGCATATGAACGTTCTTAATTAACTCTAGTCAAATGAAACTGGTAAGTACATTTGCCTTTTTTTAACATACTTTTCAGGTACTGTTGATATTTTTCGATGTCTCCTGAGGAAATTAAGAAAGTCAAATGAAACTGGTTAGTACATTCGCCTTTTTAGAAAGGCTTAGAAAATACTGTTGAAATCTGTTTCTGTCATCTGAGCAAATTAAGAAAGTGAAATGAAACTGGTAAATACATTTGACCTTTTCTTTAAATACTTAGCAGATATCTTGAGATATTTCTCTTTCTCTGTCACTTGAGGAAATTGATTTCATATCTACTTTATTTAACCATTACACTACGTATAATGCCGGCTTTGAATAAATAGGAATTAGCAGTAAAACGATTAACTATATGACAGATATTAAACTGTAAAAAGTTCTATCTCCTTTCAAAGAATAAGAAAAACTCTCCCGCCAAAGCATCTACACCACCAATGAGGCACAGATTAACTAAAGCATGCCCAAAATGAATTCACTCCTAAAAATCTGACAATGAATTATTAGATTACATTTTCTTAATTATATATTAATAATAGTGATATCTCCCGTTCAAAAATTAATTTAAATGTTCGCAAATGATTGCTAATAGCTTCAGAACAAGCGCTTCAAAAAGTATTTATCACGAGTTTGAAAGTACGTCAGGTTAAGGGGATGTATATTTTGTAGGGAAAATTTTAAATATTCAGCCGGCCAAATTCAATTAATATTCTCATAGTTCCTATCTTACACATTTCGATCCCTTAAATTGAATGGATGATAAAGAAAGTATGAAGTATTGATTTTATTACTTTTCATTCATCACTTCATTGAACAAGACTTTTGCTAATAATGATCAAATTCCGGATAAATGAGTACTAATTGATGAGGCTGAGATGAATATCTAGTGGGTTGTGGTCTTCAATAACGATCATTAGGAATGACGAATATTTTACGAGCGGTTATTAAGTAACCAATATCATAAAGTCACAAATACCAGTGATCAATACTTTTCAAAGAGGGGTGTGATTCAAATCCTTCTTACGATCTTACTGGTGATATTTCGATTACAGGTTTTGGATCACGATAGATAGTAACAATCGATACGATCTGTCTAATGGAAGCTCTCGAAAGAAACAAAAAAGGAGAAATCTGTGAATGGGTTGAAAAGTGAACGGACCGGTTGTTCTTGGAATTATCGTATCATTGAATTGCATATCACTGAAATTTATTGGAGCGGTGACTTCACTGGTAAGTGTGAAGTCGCCGCTCCACTTCATGAGAGTGATCTTGACTTTCCGATATTTGCATTTGATGATGCACTATTCCATACAAATCATTTTTAATTGCTTGTGACATGATTTTACATATATTCTGTTTACTGGTGACGCCATCTATTGGTAGAATATATAACTAAAGAAAACATTTTAAAGAAATGTCATATATATTTTATTCAAATTTTTCAGAAAATGGTTTACTCCAATAAAGAAATAAAATAAATAGTTTTGAAAAAAAAATCAAATTTAAGAAGTAAGCTGAAATAGATAAATTAATTCAATCACACGTTACTTAAATTAGTAAATTAAGTATTAATTACAATTAATAAATTTTATATTTAATACTAAGTAATAATTTTCAATTAATAATATGATTGAAATAACAGATATTTGGAACAAATATTTAACAATAGCAAAATTATTTGTTATTCAAAAAATCTTGGATTAAGCATCTTTAACGATCATATTTCGGACAAAAGATGATCGTTAAATAATTTCGGACAAAAGACTACTATAGTCTATGTATTTTCTGTAGGAAGTTCAAGGTCACATTTTCTACCTCGTCATTGGTGTCTGGTACCAGTAACGGTAAAAAATGTGACCTACAGAAAATACACAGCCTACAGAAAATAAACAGATTATAATTGATGAGGCTTAGATCAAATATCTAATTGGTTGCAGTCTTCAATAATGACTGCATTTCGGATAAATGACTTCTAATTGATGATGCTTTGAAGAATAATCTAGTCGGTTGTGGTCTTCGATATAGACCACATTTCGGATAAATGACTTCTAATTGATGATGCTTTGAAGAATAATCTAGTCGGTTGTGGTCTTCGATATAGACCACATTTCGGATACATTACTACTAATTGATGAGGTTTAAATGTGAGTTAAATGTAGTTTAAGTTTATTAAGTTGTGATAATTCATAATAATCTCATTTTGAATAAACTAGTTCTAATTTCTTAGCTTAGTTGGCTTATTAATTGTAGCTTTTACGAATAACCTCATTTCAGGTTTAGGTGAATTGCAGCTTATTCATGAGGTTCAGATAACTTTTATTCACAGTTGGGTTTTTAATTATTTCAATGAAATTGATTATCATCGCTCTCTTACATTGTTAACTAATTATCATTGTCTTTCCTTATTTGTAATCAAAATAACGTTGTAATAATTCTAAAGAACTAAAAAAAAACATTATAGTTTGCATAGAGTATTCTAGAGATTAGATCATTGATGTAGAGTAGGAATTATGATGAGTTGCAGATTATAAAAGTTTTAGACATTGCATATAAAAGGAAAAGGGTTTAGAGTTTTTCCGCGTTAGAAATTCATCTTGATTTCGCTGAAAAGGGGGTTGGGGGTTGGTGCTTAAATAAATATGAAATTATCTACTCTTTCATCTCGCCAATTCTTTAGTGCAATCCAACGGTTTGTTCGAAAATCCAGTATCTCCACAACTGAAAATATTATCAAATTAATCGTAATTTTTTTTAAAACATTTCTTATTAGCAAAATGATAATCAACATTATTTAATTATAAAATACTTAGAAAAATACATCATTCACAAAATGCGTTTGGTCTAAATGCATAGTATTAAAAAGAAAAGAAATAATGATATCCTCTTTTAATGATGCAATCAGAACAAACATTTGTAAATTTTAGTTTTATTAACGTCCCGTTTTAAAGCAACACTAGGGCTATTTTGAGACGGATCTCTTAATTTTGAACCGCGGTCGGATAACGAGAATGACACCTGAGCTGGCACCCCCCTACACACTAGCAGGAAGACATTTGGCCCTGACAGTTTAACGTGCTCCAGACCCGCTTACATGACGGTTCTTCGGCGGAATCGGATCTTGAATGGGAAACCCTCCGGTTCCGAAACCGAGACCTTACCACCAGACCACCGCTGCCCTCATGCCATTGTAAGAAAATAATTGGAAGAAAGTAGGAATGTCGCCTTTTGAAACGCCTCAAAAAATGAATGGCAGTTCTATGTATTTGCTTTCTTTCAGTAAAAGTATATGTATTAGAGAACGATAAGAATTCACCTATACAGTTCCTCTAAATGTTTACTAAAAATTCATTCACAAGGAAACATTCTCGTATTCCCCGTCATCATCGAAAAGCTGATTATATCCATAATCCATCACATTCTGAAATAGTTATGATTTTCTAGACTCTAACTATTAATCAACATAACATGAGTAATTAACGGCTTTCCAAATAATTTCCCTCAATCATTTGTCATCCACGCCATTTAATTGCATCTAGGTGAAGTTTCCAAAGCAAATGCGTTTCTCCTGAATCCATATTTTCTATTTTGAATTTTTTGTCTGTGTGATCCCAGCATTTTTTCGTAATGACTTAATTTTTTCCTGTATTTCGCTTCCTTTCTTTTAAATTTTAGAGAGAAGGCACAGTAATGAGAATTTTGGGAGTTTTATTCTTATATTTGTGATAACGTAAGTTTATGGATTATTATAATCCAGCCGAAGATATCATTACACTTTCATGGTACAGCTAAATAATTTTGAGCTGTAAGAATATCCTCTAGGATGCCATTATGTTTAGTATCCAGAATAAATTGGATATTCTAAGCTTGAGGGTCTGAAAGGATCCATTTGAAGATTCCATGTCCTATTACGGCAAAGATACATCATTTTTAATGGTCTTGTGATTTTAAATATCATGGTGCCATTTTATCATTTATAGCATAAATCCATGTTTCATGGTAAATTATGATCCAGTTAAAAAACTCATTATTCCTCTACAGGAATTGTCAAAGAATTATCATTTCTGATCCAATGCGTTACTTTCAGGCGTCGAATAATTTGGCACTCACTTAACATTTATTTCCAGAACAAAAATTCAACGAAAATCAAGGTATGAGTTGGAAATGATTATTGACAAGATATACAAATATATACAAATGGAGATTAAATTTATTTTTGAATTTTAATTAAATCTTTTAAGTAAAATTTTCTTTCAGATACATAACAAGTTATTTTCTGTATTAATGTCTTATTGGTAAAATACTTTTATACTTTAAAACATGACAATTTTTTAAAGTAAACCAGAGAGTTACTAATACAGAACTGCACCACAAAAAAAATTAAGAATAAAAATTTCTTAAACAAAAATTTGCCGCCACTCTAGCTTAGGAGTAGCTCGTCTTCCCCTGGCTTGAGCATGGTGTAGCATTCCCCGTTTCCCAGTACTGATTCACTGTGTCGTCGCTGTTACTTACTAAACTCCTCGAGATAGCCAGATGGTGGATCTTTTTACCTGGGTGGTCTCACATCTGTTCATTAGCGACTACAATGAAAGACCACGTATGGGATTCCTCGTTCCAGAGGTATTGATAGTACCTTCAAAGAGAAAGGAGTGTCCAAACATCTGGATGCTAGATGTTTCTCTTTGTGAAAGGACCTTCCCACGACCCACTGGTGCCGCTGAGAGAGCATATGGCTGAACCCCGATTGGCGGAAGGAGAGCTCAAATGACCAATTAAATTAAGAGGCGGAAATTGTCGTCAAAATAAAGCGCGAGATTTTTTTTTTTTTTTTTTTTAGAGAGGAGACAAGAAACGAATTGCAGGAACTGTTGGACTACGCCCACGAGTTCGGAGTCTGAGAATGGTCGTGTTGACGAGATAAAGAACTGAGTTTCAAGAAAAACCTTCGATTTTGACAGTTGTATTTCCAATTACAGGTGTAAATAACTATTTATTTAACCAAGATTAGAACTTCTTCTTTGTATATATAGGGCTGTAAAATAAAGAATTGTCTGGAAATTCTGCTTCGTTATTTGATCATTCTAGATCAGGACATTACAATGGTTGTTCTTCCCCCCGCGTTCTATCTATGAGGTGTGTGAAAGAGTCTCCCCCCTATAAGAAAGGGTTGTGCAAGCGAATGTGTGAGTGTCATCTTTATATGAGCCAGAAGCCAGACTTCTGCCTTCAGGTGCTCAGGTGTCTTTACCATCAGAAAACACTGCACCCCTCTTTCCGTTGTAACGTGGAGACGACCTCATCAAACAAAAGTTTCCACGAAACCTCGAATATAAATATAATTTAAAAGTATATGAAAATTCCGATACAAATTGAAACAGAGGGTATATTTATTGTTACTACTGTGTTTCAAAATAAAAGTATAAATAAATCAATAGCAATAGAAAAGGCATAAAATAAAACAAGGTCAAAATATGAAACAAAATTTCTTTTTAGATTAAAATTTGTTTCCACATTGAACCAGTATGCATTTTGTTGATTAATATGATCATTTCATAAAAATAAATCCTCAGAAAGTTAAAATGCAAAAAATACCAATAAATCATTTTATCGAAAATTCCCTGAATCATAATTCCGTTTACCATCACAATTTAATGCGCTACACATTCTATCATATCTTAAAATAGTTATGGTTCTCTAGCCCTATTCTCAGACTATTCTAACCATTAATAACACAAGCGTCAACAACTAAGTGCTTTCTTAATATATTCTCGTAATCGTTTATCATCAATAATGTTCAGCTATTTCTTTCGGACATTTCGTTTAACTATGTATTTGTATTTTATTATTTAGTCTTCGGAAGTTCTGGGAGGCTAAGGTTTTGATATAATAAGACTTATTCGATTTGTTCTTATCATATTTTTGTATTTTTTAAAAAGTAAAATTAAATGAAGGAAAAAAAATACTTGGTGTGTTAATCATTCATGATTTTTATAAAAAAACTAATCGTAATATTGTTTTCCTTG